>NW_019416568.1:491601-574936 GCF_000390285.2 Anoplophora glabripennis
TTATTATTATTATTATTATTATTATTATTATTATTATTATTATTATTCTGCAACTGTAAAATTGATAAAAAAATGGTTTTAATAAAAGTTGTCTGGAATCATGCATGTAAAGAAAATATTTTTACCTTTACAGGGTGTTCCATTTCGAGTGGGCGCTACATAACTTTGTTATTTTAAAAAACGCTTGTTCATTTTCAACAAATTGTTGCTTTACATTTAGTAAACGAAAATTAAAGTATTCGTATAGTTTTTAAACGTAAATTTGATTTTTGGCATTTATTTCTTAATAAGTAGATAAAATGTAACAATAATTAGTCGCATATTAACAGTTGCTCAACTATGTGAACTAGGCTTAAGGACACATGACTCACCTGTTCTGTGAGAAGTCCGTTGGGGCAGTCCTTCAGGAAACCCTTGTGCCTGAAACAAAGAAAGAATCTTAAACTAGATCGATTGATTCCTGGACAGAAAATAAATTTATACTAAGAGCACCGTTTACAGAGAATGGGAGTGGTAAAAGTCCACTTGAAATCCATGAATAAAATAGAGATCCCGATACATTTCGTTTGTGTTCTCTAAACGTCTATTTTGATACCTCCTTTCTACCACTTTGCGGCACACAATGATTTTTTTTTAATAACATTAGATAGACAAAATAAATAATTATTTATTTTGGTTTATTCGTATCAAAATATGTATATATTGAGAAAATCCATAAATATAAAGAGTATAAAGTAAACAAAAAAGATACATAGACAAAACAGAATGAAATTGATGAATGAACCTGCTTTAAAATACAATAAAATATAAAAAACCAGTCTTAGACTGCACAATAACTCTTCCAATTGGATGTCAAATACTGAAAATAGTTGGAAATATCTTTAAAATATCTATAAAAACTGGCAAAATACACCAAAATAGTATAAAAAATAGATCGGGCACTTTAAAAAACTTCGAAACATTTAGATACACTCGTATGTATATTGAAACGCACCAAAACCTTTCTACAAATCTCAAATTACGTCGAACTAACCTGGAAAACTCAGTACACTTTATAATTGGAAATATTTCGAAGTATAATACTTTCAAATATCATGTAAATACCCTAAAAGGTCGATGTATGCCACTGTCCCCCGATATCCTGACCTTTAGTTTAGTCAGTTTAATTCATGTACAACAGTTAATTCGAAAATAACTGTACATTTAAATTCGGATTAGCCTCAATTTTAACTTGTGAACGTCTGCAATTCTCCAGAACGTGGGGATCCTTTAAATTTGGGTGATTAGCATTAATTAGATCAAGAAAAATAAGTTTCTGGCCTGATCCCTGCTACGTTTTTATCTTAGTAAACCCACTTCTTGCAAGGGAAATATAAAAAGGCGGTTGATTACAAAATAATTGGTGGTGCTTGAACTTTTCCCAGTAGGGGAGAGACAGCCGGCAGAACGATGAAATGTGTTTGAGTTTAAAATTAATTTTTTAATTTATTTAATCTAAATGTAATTTCATAAACATACTTGCCGATACAATACGTGTTTAGTTATATACACTATTGCAATTTTACAATAAGATACAAGTTTTTCGTTAATTATTTGGTACTTTATTTGCCTTAAATGTGAAATTCTATTTATGTTGAAAAAATATTATTTTTCAATGCTTTTCAACATTACATCCCAAGTCCTATTTTTCATTCATTTGTAAGAAGCGCCTTACTGTTTGCAATGCTACATAGTCGGCATAAAATTGTGGCATGAAATTAATCTTCTTCTGCAAACGTGGTAGTTTTCTATTTGTATGTAAATGTAACATGTAGACTTTATAGTTTCATGTGGAATTAAATTCCGTAAAATCTAAAAATTGATATGTTAAAGCGATTTCATATGCACGATTTTATGCAAATGCATCCGTTTACCCATAAATTAAACCGATACTATATCCAGTCGGCGATAAAGAAATAAACGACTACCTAATTCCTGAAAACATCGGCAGCGCTAAAGGTTAGGTCACACATTATGGCAGTGCATTTGTTGTAACAACCGTTCGCTGATCGGCTGCGATACAAGCAGTTGGCACCTGGAAAACGCTCTAAATACAAGTAAGAAGCTGCTAATGCATTTTGTCTTGCTTCGCTGTAAATTAAAACAGTATCCATTATTGTAAGATCGATTAACACACCTGTAAGATTAATATAAACAATAAACCTCAGTAATAAGAATCTTATGAATACCACAGTAATACCGCATAAATAATTTTAAATATATCAGATTCAAACATGTTTTTGTAGAAATACGCACGGTAATGTATGTCTCAACTTTAAAACGTACCACATAGAAACTTTGAGGTTATAATTTTTACAAATTTCGTGTTCACTGTTCAGCGACACGAATGTGACGCTAATTAATCAAGTACTTTATTGGAAAAGGGCAATTAAACTTGTGTTTAGTTCTCGTTCCACACGTAGATTTGTATAAATTTCTCGTAGAACGGAACGAATATTGGCTGTTTAGGGGAGTATATTATATGCAAACCTATTAATTTGGCTGGTGCACTTTGCGAGCGAGTAGCAAATAAATTTTGCAATTTCCTTCGTTTACGCGTTCAATACATTGATTTTAGAATCCGCTCTATGTAATTTATGAAGCTGAGAATATCGTATTTATCTAAATTGAATTTTATATGTATTTTACATTTTATAGTCAAATAACCAGCTAGTAAAATTTTCATTATTATTAATTACATATTATTATTTCCGTTAACTTTAACAAGGTTTCCAATGATTTGAAAAATTCTGTGGATTCCCCAAGCTATTTCACCTGCGTGTAAAATCAATTTTTATTAATCCAACAGAACAGTAGGTAGTGTACCTTAACGAGTCCCATGGGAGGATTGTTTTTATTGTGTAACGACTAGTCTGTTTTCCAGCCAATAAAGAAAATTGGAAGAGAAGATTTATTTCATGCTGTGCGTTCATCAGTTGCTTTCCATTTTATATTACTACTGAATTGATAGAAAAGAGTCCTTGGAGATTTTTTTAAATGAAACATAAAGCGCAAAATTTTTGAGAAGAAATATGGAAAAAAGTCAGTACAGTGTACACACTTGATTGGGACATTTCAGGTCCTTGTGGAACGATTTGTATTGTACTTATAAAGGTTATCCCAAAAGTAACCTAGGATTATTTATTTATAATTTGCGCACAGTCTCAGCTACATACTCTCTGTACTTATAATGAATTTTCAGAATCTTCACTCGTTCATTAGTCGTATAATGTACGGACTGTTTCCTTAGCATACGACTTAATGTTAATTACTTAAAAAGTTTGACAATTTCTCGAATTCAACTTACTTTACTGTTTTGTTTGACAACTCAGAGTCTTCGCATGTTAACCAGTGCTCATAATTTTCGAGATAAACGCAATAAAATTGCTTAATTCCTGTCCACCCTACTGTTTAATGCTCTGACCTTCCATACCTCTCGATTTGACCCCACGACAGACGATAACGCGACACGGTATCGCTCGCCTAAATTTTCTACGCCCTAGAATTGTTCTGTAGGAAACAGAGCGTGCAGATAAAACAAATGAGGTAGATCGGTGAGTAAATCAAGGACGTGGGGTGTCTGGGGCTTAATATCGTTGTGTTTTGTTAATTTTATCTACCAATGTACGTTTCAATTTTACCTTCAAGTAAAAGTACTCTCAATAATTGCACAACGTTTTGTTAAAAGACTTTGTAGTATTTTTTTAATATAAGGAAGATTTAAAAAATACAACAATAGAGAATTGTGTACATTTCAATTGTACAAACTTCCTAATAAAAGTTTTTTAACAGCCTTTAATGGATAAACGGAGAAACTAACTTTAATGGACAAACGAGAAACTAATTTATACGGTTTTAATATTTATTAAGGGGTTGGTAATTTACTCTAACACAGATAAATAGGAATTCAAGAAATGCTGAGAGTTTCTAGTAATAGTTGTAGACGCTTTGGCGTCCTTATAGTATTTATAGTACTGTCTCTAATTGTTGCAGAAGTTAGCTTATAAAGCTTACGATTAACATAATATATTGTTAATTTTCTATTATAACTTTCTCTTTAGATACAAGAGTTCAGTTTCTTAATAGCAGCTATAAAGTTTGTCTTTGTTCTATGTATTCATAATGATAGTCTTCGTTAAGTTTCAGTAATAACTACCATGAATTAAATAAAATCCAGTATGACATATACCTTTTGTAGTAGGACTTTAATTGTCGGGCCACCAAAATAAACACACTCTAAGTAACACATCAAACAATTTATTTTGTAACTAAGTATTTGCGTATTTGCATCACTTGGCTATCTCATATTTATATCTGAAGAATTACCTGCCCAGGTATACATGCCAGTGTTTTTTGGTTATTATTCATTCACCAACAAATATCCTATGCTTAAATGTACAATACGGCAATTGTAAATATTTTTTGAAATGGTTTAAATAAAAATATTTACGTCGATATCCTAGCTTATTAATAATTGGAATTTCATTTATTCTAGCTTACACTGAAATATTACTTTAGTATTTAAGTGAAGACAATGGTGGTACGTCAGTATTGTGCCTAAATATCAATAGAATATCTCATTTAGAAAAAAGAATCACATAAAGATTTGTTATATGTTATTTTTTATACATCTAAATAACAATGAAATGTATAGGGTTCTATTTTCTATATAATTCCATAAAAGTTTCCTATGACTATTGAAATCCAAGTTTTGCCTGTTTAATTTTTGTTTCATATATATTTTCTAAGAATTAACATTTAATTAATTAATGTGAATTATGAGAACCTTAATATATCTATTTAAATTTACCTCTGGTATGTTTTCAGGACTTTTCGTTTCAATCCTGACTCACCCTAGTCCTGCATCTGCTAAGGCGGATAATCGAACTTACTTTTAATGAATCTCGTCACGATATATATCCTGTTGTAAAATTTAATGTTTTCAGGCTTTTAACTTGGGGTTTTATATTTCACCTTGTCAGTTTTCGTTAAAGTCAACTTCCGCATCGTTTCAAGTTTCATTCCACGAAGAAACACGACAACAAACTCATTTTTGGTGGTCAAATAGAGCAGAGGTCAAAAGGCTTATTGGGACGAAATAAAAATAAATATTGATGCAAAGTTCAGACCACCATATCAATGTTGATACAGATATTTAGTTATAAATAAAAATAATTATTATGATTAGGCTCTCTACTTTCAAATAATATTATTTTCTCTAGTTTAAAACATGGCATATTAAAGAATATATTATTTTTTTTTACAATTTTTATGGTATTAATATAAGAGATGAAATCAGTTAAAAATTTACGCGCTATTTTTCAGAAATTCTTATTAAATTTCCCTTTAATCCTATTATCCATTTCATTCAATTGCTATAGTCTTCGCTCAATTTAAATTTAAGCCAGCACTTCTTATCGATTATTGATTTAATATTAGGGCAGACAGATAGCCTTCAACCCCTCGTTATCATAAAATAAACTTCTTGATTTGCTATGCCCATAAATCTTTATGTCTGACTATAAATATACCTATTTCTCGATCCTTAATATAATATTTTATTAATGTTAACCATAATGAAAATATCTATACACCACAAAGACCTTTAGTGTTTTAATAAATAAAGGATTGAGAAACAAGAAGAAAAATAATTTTGTTCTTGGTTAGAAAATATGTAAATGTAAAATAAATTATATTCCTGTGTACATTCGACGCTCTAGATCTTTATTCAGAAACGCCACATAAATTTCCAATTTATTCTTGATTATGTACTGACATGATTCCCATGGATACAAAACAAGAGGTAGCTCTAGCGAATAACACAAAAAATCTGGATAAGACACGGAAAACAACTATAGATCATAGCAAGCACTTAATAACCAATGAAAATGGGAAATGAAAGAAACATTATTGAACACCTGTTTCCAAAGACAAAAAGTCCACAAAGGGACTTTATGGTCATCATCTAGAAATACTTTAAATCAAATAAAGATATTATGTAAATCATTAAGGATATAAGAACATATGGAGAGTTAGAAGTAGATGGAGATTATTTTATCTAAGAAAATAAAGAATTAAAGAAGGAAGAAAGAAAAGTCTATGGAAATGCATTAAACCAAATAGAAGAAAGTTATGGACAAAAAGTGCTCAGACAACCCTACCAAGAAGAAAAAAATGGGATATTAACCTAAACCAAATTGCCATAAAAAAATTTTTCTAGGAGACGAATTAATAGAAAAATGAAAAAATATATTGAATTACCAGGAGAAGAAGTAGAACCAGTGTAGGACAAGAAAATGTGGTACCACCACCCAACAAAGATAACATTAAAAAAATCATTTCAAAATTGGAAAATAACAATGGTCTAGGAAGCGAGTGTATAACAAGTGCGAGTGAGGATACAGTACACACCCTGTGTGAGGAGAAAATAGGCCCCGTAAAGAACAGCGATTTGTATTCTCGGCCCCGATCTGCTTGAAAAAGCGGACAAACCGCCGGCCTCCTTAAATTAACTGACCCGATCCTGATTAGAGGCAGCCGTTCGCAAATAATCCCCTACGCCGCACGCAAATTTATCTATCCGTCCCAATCCGCGCCGCCAATTTTCGCTGCGCTAAAAGGTGGTATCAATTATGCGGAATCTGTTCGTCAGCTGAAGGGTTGGAACGCGTCGATCTGGCGAGCCCCCGAAAATCGAACTGATTGATGGATCGGCAGGGAGATTCAGGCGCTGACAGATGTAAATGTGTTTGTGAATGAACAGGGATAATATGAGAAATTACTCGGTGTCTATTAGCCAGCTTTACATAACGGTGCTTCGTGTGGGTTTTTGTGCGCATTTTTATTTGTAAATCGGAAGGGTTTTCCGAATTTTTATCCTAAAAGTGTAGGATGAAGGCACTATTTAAACAATCTTCGTCATATTCTCCCCACTAAGACAACTACGAAACCATTTTGACAAGTATGAGCTGCTTTCAGAGACATAATCAAGTTTCCGATCCGGATTTAGTTGTAGAACAGCCCTTCTAAACATAACTGACGATATTTTTACGGAACTGGACAATAGTAGAGGGAGTATCATAATTTTCGGAGATTACAGTAAGGCGTTTGATACGACCAATCACGAATTGCTCTTAGTAACCATAACTTCCATAAATTTTTTCCACAAGGTTATTTAACTAAGAGCCAATTGGACGTGGGGTGGTTCAAGGCTCAATTCTTGGGCCTTTGTTATATAAAAGGAATAAGGAAGAGGGAGGAAGCAAGATCTAATTATAAAAAATAAAAAATTAGTTGAGCTAACCAAAAAAAAATCAAAGGAAATAGAATAAAGTGAGGATTTTGTAACAACCAAACTAGGAGTGAGAAGAAATGTTGAACTAATAGACATCACATCTAAAAATAAATAAAAAGGTGTTTAAGAGTGATTTCGTAATTGTTAAATATGATAACAATTTTCCTCGCTAAAAATTTATAAAAATCTTAAACCAAAGTTAGAAATTAATTCCAGAGGATTTTATGACATTTATTCTCTTGTCCTTTAGAAATACTGAAAAAGATTATATAGAAATTGTTTTCCCTACTATTGTTTTCTTATCTACGTTTGATTAAAACTAGAAAATATTGACTGCAATAACCACACTAAATCAAATTGATATGTTTATTGTTTTCTACAAGATGTCTCAAGAAAAGGAAATAGTGGTTCGCAAAAAACACTCAGACACGGTCCAATTCCAGATACCAACTGAAATGAGTTGCTGGAAGCTTAGTACCTCGTTTAACTGCCGCGCCGTTGTCACATAGCTCGATATGAATTTTATCGAATTTTAAATTTATTACAACGCTAATTATTTTTTAGGATTAAGCATAAATAAGTTCAAAAAAATGATAAACATTGTATTTTATGGTATTCTATTCTCAATATTCCTTATTTAATCGAAGTTTTATACTTCAAGTTGCAGATTGTGGTAATTATTTTCTTGGAAATGGTTGAGTTTAGTACCCATGTCATATAAGGTTTTTTGTTTATTTTAATGTGTTCTATCGTCTGTTAAAATTAAGGCAGTCAAACTTCTAATACCCTGTATATTATTTAATTGGACATAATAATTTGTGGTTACAATTTTATTAAATTATATTCACTATTAAAAATAATTTTTTTAAATATCCAGAAAAAATTGCAACCTGGCAACACTGTACCATTTCGTATCGTGACGTCATTGCAAACTTGTGGTAAATGAGCTTTATTAATTAATTCTACTAATTCATCATAACAATAATCATTAAAGAAGGAAAAAAATGTTCTCTATGATTATTCTTTAGGTACCTACACTGCAATTCAATTTGCTTCATTTATTTCACAATCGAATATACCATTCGCTGCACATAGATTTTAACGCAAATGTGTGAAATACTGCTCTATTTTGACATAATACAAACGAATGATTTGTACCTCTGTGCTTTTTATAAAATAAATCATTCAGAAGCGACGCAATTGATAATATCGATATATTTCAATGAACAAGAGCCAGGAGACTTATACAAACATATCAAAACTGACATATATTCCAACGTTTTTTGTTTAGTGAACTTGAAGTCAATATAAAATTTTTATACGAGAGGAAAATAGTGTTCCAAACTGCCTAAAAATTAAATTTGCAGAGCAGGCTTTGACACACAAACCAAGACAACAAGAAAGGTGCATTAGTATATGTGACTATACATGTTGACATATTAGGCAATATTGAAGCTAAAAATTAATTGTTATTATTATTTTACACTTTCGTAAAGTTTCTTAACAATCCAATTCAGAAGCAAAAAATGAATGAGTTAAGTTAAATTTTACTGCGAGATATTAAGAAACTTTAAACTGTTTATAATTATCTATTTATATAAATAAATATTAAGTCCCTAAATTGTTATATGTTTTGGTACAAATACTTTAAATTAATTGAAAATGGCAGCCAGGCAGCATATGTTACTGGAAGAACGAAACTGAATACATTACCGTAATTTTTCATCTGTATTACAGTTTAATTTACAACAAATATATTTATATTTAATAAACAGCATAAAAGTCAACAGTTCCATTCGACCGTTAACAATTCCGTTAAAAAAATTGTACTCACCATTGTCGAATTTCTTTTTCTGTAACTGAAACAAAAGAATATATTAAACAGTTGAATATATTTCCATATAAAAACAAAACAAATCAGTCATACACTCCATGACACTAATAAGTAAAGACAAATGAATGCAGTTGGAAAAATCCGGAATCTGCTGTCAAAAGAATGTGGAAAACGTGACGCAAAACTTAATTTCGTTGCGGATGCTGAGACCTCAGGACACAGGAATGATTAATGGATATTACATTCTGTTGTACTGAGTTTGCAGATATAAATTTAGAGACTATATAATAAATATACAACAAATGTGAAGATTTATTACTGTGGGAGGTAGATCTCGATAGAAAAATCTAAATATTAACTAAAAATTAAATCAGTTGTCCTGGACAAAGCGGATTATTTCTGCACAGGCTGTGTTCTCGTCATTACTGCTTCCCTTATGGCGACGAAACAAATTAAACCCAGATGTGCCTTTAACTTTAAAGAATTTTCTGCCCGACAACTTCACAAATCCCTCGCTATATGCAGCTTTTTGCCGAGCCGAACTTGTCCAGAATTACAATCTGATGTTGGCAAAGTTTTATTAGAGTTCTGAAGCGATTCAGAAAATTCTCGGCTTTTTACGAATAGAAAACTTCAAGATAAATATTTTTTACTTTACTTTCCAAATTGTAAACTAATATCCATTTACCATGAAGTTTTTTCTATGTGAACATAAACAAAGCCTTAATCTTTCCTTTTTAATGTACCTAATTTACTTTTCACACAGATACATTTTTCACCTCAGTTCTGAAACATAATTT
This sequence comes from Anoplophora glabripennis, assembly GCF_000390285.2. NCBI lineage: Eukaryota > Metazoa > Arthropoda > Insecta > Coleoptera > Cerambycidae > Anoplophora > Anoplophora glabripennis. The sequence goes on from NW_019416568.1 coordinate 501,569, forward strand.
AAACTTAAAGAAGGTAGAGAAGGAAGCTCTGTCGATATTGATAAATTGTCCGAGGCTCCTAATATAGTTCCGTCGTCCTGAGAACTTGATAGAAAATACTCCGTCTTGATTTAAAAAAGTACATTATCCAATCCACTGGTAAGCATTTAGAAAATTATATTTTTCCGTCAATTTCTGCTTTGTCAGGAAACAAGCGAGCTGAGTTACAAAAGCAATCACATTAATGTTTTTTTCTAAACTTACACTTAAAAAGTGATTTGATATGAATCGGAAAGGGGAGGAAAATATATCATTAGTAAGGAAAAACATGGGTTCTGAGGTTGATTGATATGCTAGTGTGACCAACTAGTAATGGGAAAATAGAGAAGAATGCTAGAAAACTAATATTTCCATTAAACTAATTCAAAACTGTTCTAATATACAGAATTCCATCCATTCCATTACACATTATATTTTTAAAGTTACCTAAACCAGAACAACACACTGGACATAGTTTTTGACGATGTTCTTCCACTTTGTTGAAACGCCGCAGAAGATAACAAAAGCCCAGGAATCTTTCAGCGACCAATAAATTATAATCTTAAGTAAATTTGCTGTCTATTTGGAAGGAGGGTGAAACAACAAGGTCATGTAAATATCAGCCGACGGTTTGTTTCACTAATTAGAAATATGAGACTCCGACCTCCCTTCATCTTAGTTTACAATCCTTCAGTGCCCTACTTGTGCTCTATTGTTCGCGTCTTTCTTTTGTCGTATTTACACAGCAAACGACGATTTCCGCTTATAATTATGTAACAGTGTTCTTCATGGAACTTTTTACCCCGCTGTGCCACTTTTCTTGCACTACGTCGGCATTTACTGGTCTTTATAAGAGAAATTGTAAAGTTTAAGACACTCTTCTTGACAAAGAATAATAAAACTTTTTAAATAACTTATGTTTTGCTAGTTTCGTTAGGACAAATAAAAAAACTGGCAATATAAATCATTCTCTCGGAGCATTTAAAGTTTCGATATTTTAATGATAAAATGGAGAATTTGTTTAAAGAATACCTATGTATATTTATTAATTTCTAACAGTTAAACCTTTTAATCGAAACTACCATCTTAGAGTATATACTATGTGGAGGAAGCACGCTTCCAACGACAGTGTAGATGAGTGGCAGAGAGAGAAAGAGATAGTGTGGGTACTATCTTTCTCTCTCGCTCAGGCACGTGATTGGCTAACGTTTGGATGAAGTTCGGAATCTGTCCACTCTTCCTTAATGATTAAGGAGAGAGAAAGAGAGCGAGTACTAGAACTATTGCCCATTCTCTGTACAGTTATACACTTTTTGTGTTGTGTGTGGCGTGTATAATCTGTAAAAATTAAACTACAGCTTCCTGATGATATTTGTAATAGAAAAGTCATATACGAAAAAGTTCTATCTTCGCGTACTCATCCGAGCATTCTTGAACCTACACGTTTTCTTAGACATCTCAAATGTCACTTATTTCTAGCACTCGTATTATTATTATTTAGTATTATTTATACCACTCGTAGCTTATAAACTCAATGCTACTACCTAACAGGTGTAGCTTCCAAGTTAAAGATTTTGACAGTACTGTCATACTATTTGAATGTGTCAAAATTATGCTGTGTAATTACAAACATTACCAACTCTCGCAGATACCACCGAAATGGCACAAATAATCCCGAATTTAAGCTCATTGGTTGCTGGTATTTTGGTTGGAATAGTTGCTGGTAAATACGGCCGACTGATTCTGGGTCGCTTTTTTGAACAACCGGTGCACAACAAACTCAACTGGCAAGAAGAATGTGGAGACGACTGTGAATGTGAACTAGGCGAAGATGACCTTTAACTTACCCGCAATAGTGTTGAGTACAACTTGTGAATACGTAATATAAGTTTCTTTTTGCTACACCGTGTTTGTGTTGATCATTCTGAAATAGGTACTTAAAATCCTCAATTGTGTATTTGTCCAAAAATTTTTCTTGTTCCCAAAAAAAAAAAATCGAGAACCAGCAAACATTTTTAATTATAGAAAGCTATTTTCTACGTTGAAGACAAACAACTGTTTTAGGACACGGATTCTTCCTGAACGAACTTTGCCATTAGCCATGTTAGCAATATCCCTTTTTTCTCTTGTGTAAACGCCAAACAATCTGGGACGAATGCTATCTGCTTAAATGCTTTTTGGGTATATGTTTCATGTTACAAAGCAGAAATACGACCCAGAGAGTCTAGGTTATTTTAATGGTCAGTTAAGTGTTTGCAATTTCGGTTGGGTATACTAAGTAGGGTAAGAGGGTCAACAGGAGAATTTATAGAAAAGATTTTTAGAGGTTAAATCGTGTTTGAAAAAGCAGTCTTGATGAAGCCTTCTCTTTTCAGTCCATAGGGAAAGCTTTTAAGATCCTAACGGAATAATTCAAAATTGGAAACATATACTAAATGACAGCAAGCCATGTGACTGTCAAACATAGACAACCAACATTGCGCAATTGGTACAATCTACTGAAAATCCCTAAACAAAATGTTGTATTCTATTCGACCAACAAGACCAACTTTAATATAATATGCCCATAAAAGTAAATTAGGTAAAGTTTTTTTTATTACTGTTGTGTTTTGTATTTTTTTTGTTTACCCTTTCCTATAATACAAATAAACTTGTAAGGCGTCTTGATTATTTTATTTTTTAAGAAATGTTCATATATTTGACAAAACGTATTTGCTTGTGACCGAATAAAATGGCGCAGAATCATTAATGGCAGTCTTCGTTTGTTGGGCAACCGCTGCAAAAGAGGGGCAGTTAACGTAAATAGGAACAATAGACTGAAAGAGGATAAGAAATGGCACTACACAATATAGCGGAAGATTGTAAACAATGAAGGCAGCGAAAAATGGCGACCTCGCAATCCTGAGGAGCATTTAAAATTTATGCCCCGTCATTATTTTTTCTTGTCTTAGCGTCGGACTGAAACTGCAGACAAGTAAATAGTTTTTACATTATTTAAGAGGTCTTACATAGACAGGACTTTTGCCATGGAAATGGAAAAGCGCTGTAATGAACTTCGTTGCCTTGAAGATGTCTGTACAATAAATCACTAGCTTTGTTTTATTACATTTTAAAACTACTAAGTTTAGTTATTACTGAATTGTTTTTGCCTTCAAAAAAGTTAATTAAAGTATTTGTTCCTGTGAGTTGGCCTCTAAGAACTCCCGATTTATATCCACCAGATTTTTTTCACCAGTTTCAAGCAACTTTGGAGACTATATTGTCTATTTTCTTAATATTTTAACTTTGAATTCGCAATTGGACTAAACCATGTCTAAAATTTGTCTCACTTAGTCCTACGTCCTTTCACATGTTTTCCCAGAGGACAACTTGCCATTCATTATCATTAAATTGTAACAATTATTAATATTTATCCTACATTATTCTGACAGAATAACAGGGACACACCTAAGAGCAATATTTGCAGTTCTCACGACGATAATCCAGGGAAAATAGCGTTGCAACGCAATGTTATCAAGATCTTGTTCAGATAAATTAATTTTCTGAAACGCGGGGCATTTATAACAATTAACCCTAGTCTGGGGTGTAATTAACCTGGAAAATTAATTGTTATAAACACAAGCTTTCCAGGTAAGGCTTAGATAGGTCAGGTGGGAGGGGTGAAAGCACGTGATGCAAAACATCACGTCGCTATACAAGTTACTCAGGAAATCAAAATATTTAAAATAATAAAAATGATTTTAAGTGTACTTAATATACATATAATAATAAAAATATAGTTTACAAAATCACAAAATTGCAGAACCCAAAAAATTGGTTAACAGCTAGATACAAGTAATACTAAAATGTGTTCAAAATTAAGGTACGTTTTTCGAGTGTTTTCTGAACAAATCCAACGCGACTAATTTAAGTCTCAACTCAAACCAGTGACGTAGATATGAAGTATGCTGGCGACATATTCATAAAAAGTTATGGGACGTCACCGAGAAAATTTCTTTATATCATTTATAAAACACTACAAAGCAAGTTTCTTAACAACATCCTTAAGCAAAATCCTGTAATTATTGCTAAAAATGTTTATTTTAATGGTCTTCTGCTGCTCTTTTTAGTTTTTTTGTAACATTTTCTCTCCCAGATGTAGAAACATATATTTTACGTTACTATATCAAAGAATAGATGGCAAAGTTAAATTCTTAACTCCAGATATCTTATCATTGTGATAATCGCGAAGGGGGTCCAATAAAGCAATGAGCAAATCATTAAAACAATTACTGGGCTGCAATTTCTAGAACAAAGGAGATAATGTCTAGGCGATATGCTTTAAGATTGTCTTGAATGCGGTATATTAAATGGTTATGTTAGTACTAGGAACTCGTTATGCTAGGAATGTGTAATAAGAAAATAAAAACGATATATGCATACGATCCAATAAAAACGTTTGATTATGCCTTGTCCTCGTTTTTGTGTGATCTAAAATTATTTTATGATTAAAGAGGAATTCGTTTCAGACAATTAAGTCAGTAGTTCATCTGGAACATACCTTTCAAATTTTAGTGACTCACCTGTGAAGAAATATCTAAGATTGATTAGGTAAACATGTTATTTTATGTATTATAAGTTTGTAAACTTGTTTAGGTATAATGAAAAAATTAATCTTTGTTTCAAATAAGAGAACAATGAGAGATATTAAAATACTCTTCAAAAAAATAATTTGGAAATGGAAAGAATTATATGGAATTGAATACGTATTGTTTCAATTGATGTATTATTTTCCTTCACACTTCATACAAATAATTCCAGCTGCTTGTACTTTCTTTTAAGAGGAATTTTAATAAGTAAATTTCATCGTTTCTGTTTCCATGGGCTTCTCACTTAAGTTCTTTGCAGTGATATTTTCATTCAACACGTACCTCTGTTTCGCTGAACAGTATTTTATAAGAGCCTCCCACTTTCGTCATATTTTCTAAAAAGGATATCGTGTATCTCCATAAATGTTTTACTGTTGAAGGGTACTCCTATACTGTAGATGCTCCTATAAAAATAAAGGAAATGATTTATTTTTCACTTGATAATTAAAATGAAAACCGTTCTAATCGAATTGTAAATCTCCTTTTACAAAAGCAAATTTTTTGTTTCCGCAACAACTCCCGAGTAGTGTTTTCCGCCACAATTCCCGTAAGCTTTGAGAACTTGCAAACAAAAGAGTAGGACACAAATTAAATCAGATAAAGCTGTAACTTCGGCCTGAATTATTTAAAAAGGAAACTTTGGGTGTTGGGCGTGCAATTGGCGGTAAATTATGCAGGATTTGCGCACGATATCCGCCGTTAGTTGGGGTTATAAAATTGGGAAATTAGAAGCGTAAACATAAGTGGGCGTAAAGTTGGTGTATTATTAAATTTCTGTGGACTTTGGAGTGGACTGGAATATAAAAACGAAAATAATGAAGGGAGAGTTAACGGATGTAGGATAATTCGTATCAAATATTTGGCTCGTTTACGAATTTGCTCAATTTAGTCTTGTCTAAACAAAAATTTAATACATTAATTTGACATATGAGTCAACTAAATTTAACGGTGGAATTGATAACGCAGATAGTGTTTGTCTTAAATCTATGAATGTATTTTATATACCGGGTGATCCAGTTTGATATTCGCGACCTCGTGTTTCTTTTATTTTAACAAATAGCTATAACAAACCCCATATATTTTTAGATTTATTAGATCGTCTCCATGGTAACGTATGTCAAAATTGCTATAGTCAACTGTTTTTGTTCAAATGACACACTACATATTTTTTTATCAATTGGAAGATATTTTTTTCTGCGTTCAGCTATTTAAGGAAGTCTGTAGTTTCATTAGAAATATTGCTAGAAAAACATCCATTACACTCACTGTTTTTTCCAAGTTTTTTTTTTTTTATGGAAACAGTTAAATACTGCTACAACAAAGCTAAAGTAATAGTAAAACAAAGTAAGTAAAACAACTCAGTTTTTGTTAGTCCTGAGCCTTTTTTAGTTATGGTCTCTGGAATGTAAAGGTAATTGAATGTTCTCTAGCGTTCATCTTGTGAACGTAGAAACCATTTAAAGGTGTGTTTCCTCTTTGTGTTATTTCACTGAAATTAAAGTAAAACATACAGAGGCATCCGTTTGGACAGTCCCTAGTAGTCTCTTGTAGCTTTTAAGATCTTGGTAACATTTACATATAAATATAATTTGGCTTAGTCTAATTTACTTTAATGTTTGTGTAAATATCCAACCAGTTGAGGTGAAATCTACTACAAATTTTTTACTTAGTATTACTATTTGTTGTGCATATTCCGTATTTCAATCCATATAAATATGAATAACATTTGTTGACAAGAAAATTATAAGGACAAGGAAACTAGTCTGTATAATGGATAGTCCGTATATTTACTATTTGCTTTCAATGATTAGAGCTGGAAAGAAACGCAACCTTGTCATTTTTGTATCGAAATTATTGTCACAACCATAAAATTACATTTTTAATGAAATTGGTATCATAAATTGATGTAAAATGTCATTTCAAAAAAATTGCACCTTTTTTTGTTATGTTGTTATAAAAAAAGTTTCCGACAGACAAATGTAACTTTCTCCAAAAAATCCCAAACTACGGAACATCCCTGCTCCTTTTACAGTGCTGGAACGCCATAGCCAAAGTTGTATTTATTCCGAATCTGAATGTAAATTGAATTAGTTGGAATACTTGAAACGTACAAAGTTTCAGGGTCTACCCCCTACTTTTTATGTCTATCCGGTTCTTCCTTGGTCGTTCCTTACGTCGACGTTGCGTTACATAGCGCTGATTTTATGCAACCTAGATCATGTACAATATATTGCCCCGGAAGTTTTTTTAGAGTACTTTGTCCGATATGCGGCTCTAATTTGTTTTTGAGGAGGAAACAGCAATGTAAATTCAAACAGTAAAAAACAATGGGGGTCTTCCGAACCCGAACCATTACCTTTAGGTCGATGTTGAAATAAAAATGTTATATACGGGGTCTTGCAATTTTCCAACGGGTAAATTAGTACCAAAGCTGACGTTCGATCACACCTCTTAATATCTCCGCAAATTCTTGAGGTGATCTTCGCTGTTTTCTTGCCTATGGGCTGTCTGGATTTCGACAATATCGTGACTCGATTTTCGTAGATTTCGTAATGTTTTATTTAAAAATTCGAAACGTCGCGCGTCGTTGATTTTATAAGGTCAACTAAATTATTTGGAGCAGAAGACAAAACGAATTTTCGTCATTTCGTTTTTTTTTTCAACAATTTTCGGAAACTATGAAAGGGTAGTCTTTTTTAACATTTTTATACATCTATTTAATGTCATCTAAAATTTAAACCTAAATTTGTGACAAATTTAGTTATTAAAACGTATTCTGGGGGAATTGAGACTTTCTTTCAAATCGTAAATGTTGGAACAGAAACTTAATAAATGTAAATTAATTTAAAAATTAAGTATATAAGTAATTAATAGTTGTGTGTAAAATAGGTAGGTACAGATTTTATTAAATTACAATAATCAAAATATCTTCTGTTATATACTGGGTGTAACGTAAAGGTTGGGAATAAATTAAACGGTGGATTATTTGGTTTAAAAAATAATTTTTTCTCATATGAAGTTATGCTCTACGGGTTTTCTTTTCCAAGCTACAGGGCGCTAAAAAGTTTCAAAAAATTTAGTTTTTCTCCAATAAATTTCGAACATTATAAGATAATGGAACGAAATTTTAGCCTTAGTTTAATTTAATAATCCCCTAGTTACAGGAAAAAAATTGACTTTGTAAGTTGATCAGTGGCGCGCGTACGGATTGTACCATAAGGTTTTTCGAAGAAAATTGTGGTACGCCACTGGTAAAAACATCTTTTTAATATTTGTTTACGATCTACTTTTTATTTTAAACAAAATTACCCTCTTGTGTTTTATTTCTAGCTCTTGTAATTTTTCCGTAAATAAAACCTTTGTAAATACCATTTTATCCCACTGCTAACAGAGGAATATAAAAATAACAAAAGCATTATGAAGTACGCTTTGACTCAGCCACCGAACATGGTCAAATAGGCATTGAAAAAAGATTTTTGCATTGAAAATGATATTAAAAAACTAAATTTTTTGAAATTTTTTAACACCCTGTAGATTGGAAAAGAAAACCCGTAGAGCATAATTTTATATGACAAATATTTATTTTTTAAAATAAAAAATCCACTGTTTAATTTATTCCCAACCTTTATGTTACACCCTGTATTACTTCCGACATTTGATTAATTAAAACTCAATTCATATTTCATTAATTATTCCTATTTATTAGTTTTCTCAAATAAGAGATGACTTTTAATTAATATAATTATTCGCCCGCTGGTATTTTATTTCAAGGAAGATAATTATTACAATTAAAATTAGTACAACCTAATAAATGATAATTAAATATATAAATACAAATGATTTATATTTATTCCTATTACAACAAAATGATTTTAATAATCGTACAACTTCCCCTACATAAATTGTGTTTTGAAACTTATCCACCTGTTCTATTCCAGAATGTCTCTACATTTTACTCCCATTTTTAACAAAAACCAAACGGCGTTAAGCCCTATACATTACGTGAAAGAAATGAGATAGTATCCGACCCGACGAGAAGCAAAAAAAGATTCCATTGTTGTGTACCCTCGTGTACTTTAAAGTGATATGAAATCGCACTGCGGATACTTGCAATCTGCCGGCAGTAGGAGCGTTGTTTGGGATTACTTGGATTTGAATGTTTTTTATCCAAATGGGATACTCCGCGCTCGACTGTTTGGGTAACCGGCAAAGCCGTTCTTGATTTATGGGGGAATGCATTTAGTTTTATAGGATTTCCAAATGTAAAACGTACTAAACATTATTTGTGAGTGTATGAGTAAGCTCAGAGCAGCCCAAATTATTGTTTGGATTAATTTTGTCGCTAGAAATGAATGGAAGGTAGTTTATAATTTAGATACAGGTGTCATACAAATTAACTTACATCAAAAAGAATCAGTCAAGGGTATGATTACATCAAATTAGTTTTGCCAAATAAAAAAGCAGCAGTTATTTACTGTAGTTGGTAAACTCCTGTTATTATTCCAAGAGATTTTTATAAACCTGCTGAAATTTTAATTCTCTCTTCTCCCAAAGTGTAAAATGTCTCACTCGTTTGCCCGTGAATAAACTTGAAAGGCAAATAAGATCTGTGAAGTGGGTTAGCTCGGGGGCGCGATAATATATTCAATAGACTGAAAGTATCTTTCACAGCTACTTTTCACACATTAACGTCTTTTACGACCGAAAATATATTCCGTGGAGTATCTAATTCAGTCCATTATAAGAAGGCGGTCACCCGTTGCCGCAGAACATAAACAAAAAGTAACAGGATGTACACATGCAAGGGAGAGAAGGTTTTACAAATGTTGCGTGTCGCCTAATGATTTCTGAAAGGAAGGGTGATATATTTTTGGTGGTTTTTACGCTCTGTGCATTAAAAAGTCACCTATAGTAATCAACAATCTTTAGTTAGTCATGTCACATGATTTATAATATTGTTTTTTAATGTTTTCGGCAATTATAACAGAATATTTCAAAATATCTTCAATTAACTTTAAAATATTGTCTACAAAAATGTAAATAACTCTGGCGATTTGGACTTTTGAAGCGAATTGTTGCTCCCACGAAATTTATTGCACACAGAACAGTAATTAGCAGCAACAAGTAACAGCCGATATCAAAATTATTATGCTCCACTGGACGCTAAAGCGTTTGAAATTATTATTTCATTCGTAGGAACACCGACAAAAAGATAATATTTTGTCCATTTGCATTGTATGGATTTTGTATTTGCCTGTCAAGTTTTTCGCTGTACCAAAAATGCGATGGAAAAGCAATGAATGGGTGGTTCTAATTACAGACAACTTTGTATGTGTATTTTCATATATCAAACGCATTTTGTTTTGGTAATTATTCGCCTGATGGTATTTCATTTCAAGGAGGATAATTATTACAATTAAAATTAGTACAGTCTGTTGTAACACCTAATAAGTGATAATTAAATATATGAATACAAACTATTTTCAGCAATTTCTCTTGGTTGATTTATTGTTCAAAATTTTTTTTGCCGAAGTTCTCGCCGAACTTAGTGGGACAGCCTGTATAACTACGTAATAAAAAAAGGATAATGAAACATTCCAGGTGCTTCAAAAGTTGATACCTATTTAGACAAAATAATAAAAAGATACTTGGGGTAAGAGGCATCTAAGTTCATATTTTAAAAAAGAAATACGAGCACACTAGAAAAGACCCTTAGGGTGTTGTTTTATGTTAATATTTTAACCACACTCACGTGCTAAAATTTCAAATGTAAAGTGCCTCACTACAACGAGTAAGTACTATACCGGAATGCTTACAGCTCGACAAAAAACCTGTTATAATCAATCTCCGTCGCTGGTTATTGAGCTGAAAGAATCAGAGTTGACGTTCAGTCACGGTTCTTGATGGGTTCGCAGATGTCATGTAACGAAGTCCACTTACATCTGGACCATTGGCTCCTCTGATTTTTGCCCATCTTTAGATTATCGCCAACAGCAATTGAGCATCGACTTGGGTTCTTGCCATGGTGCTTTTATTGTTATTTTGTGGTTCCTCGGTTCGAGTTCCGTAAAATTCGGAAAACTTTTCAGTTTCCGAAATTAGAAAGTGGAGCGATTTTATATTTTTCCGGCGCATCGTCGACGATTGCTCTCCCAACAGCGTCAGCTTCTGGTGAAGTCGTCAGCTCTCTTATTGTATTATGCATTGACTGTGGTCAAAGAAAATATACTTTAATCAATCATTAAATACTGTTTTTTGAGACACCTGAGCACATTGGTATATTGAATATAGCTTTCTTGAAAATAAAACAAACAATCAGTACCTTTCGTCCCGACATCTCAACAAGTATAAACTGAGATTAGAGTTCCTAGGAAAAACTGCCTTTAAAATTTATTGGAGCACGAAATGGAAAAGAAAAACTGAAAGACGGCTTGCATCATTCAAACGATAGCGTCAAGAGGAAAAAAGACGGTTCGACTTCATTTACATAAACTCAATCTGGCATGAAACTTTCTGAATTTTATATGCACATAAAAGATGCATTGACCGGAACTTTTTTCAGCGGTTGCCCTAGTTCCTTTTAGATTCTAATGGAAATGCGAGCAAAAGCTCACTTAGATCTCCGCAATGATATAATTAATTCATGAACTATTAATGAACTAAAAATAAGTTGTACAAAAAAAAATACTAAACAAATTGTTGTTGTTTTCCAAATAACAATAATTATTTATTTTAACATAATGAGTTCCATTTTTAGAGCATCCTGTACGCCATTTTGAAGTCATGTAACATATAGCATATACGCAAAATTTATAAAATAAAAAATATAAACCAAGAACGGCGGTGACAACATTTTTAACAATAAGGCAATGTTTCTCATTATATTAGCTATGTCCTGTTTAAATTTAGTTTCGCGCAACTATTTCGGTTTCAAAAATACAATACCTATGTATGTTTTCAGCCATGAAATTTGAATAATTCTAAATATTTCGAAATTTCACAACCAAGAACGGCGGTGACAACATTTTTAACATTAAGGCGATATTTCGCATCGTATTAGCTATGTCCTGTACAAATTTAGTTTCGTGCAACTCTCTCGGTTTCAAAAATACAATACCTACGTATGTTTTCAGCCACGAAATTTGAATAATTCCAAATATTTCGAAATTTCACCCCCAAGAACGGCGGTGACAACATTTTTAACATTAATGTTTCACATGTTTCACATTGTATTAGCTAGGAGACATTCTTTTTTTTAAGAAAATCCCTTTAATTACGTCATTAGCTTAAAAATAAGATTAGTTAAATTTGCTTATTTTGATCATAGAAACCTATGGTAGCTTCATGTATACGGAATATTAGGACACCCTGTATATGGTAGTCTGTTCCATTACGTAAACCCGACGCTCCAGAAACGTCGCCTCCTTGTTAAGCGAACATACTCAGATCAACCTAATTCAGTTTAAAAAATCGCTTCGCCCCCCATTTGCTCCGTCTCTTCGCGGGGTTAAGCGTATTAGAACCCCGGTGCTTAACGGGTCCCTTCGTACGCAGTGCCGTGTATGTGACTGAACTCCCCAACGAGAATGGCATCGGGAGGAGCGAAGGATCCCTTAAATTAAGTCTGCCGATGCAGGAAATAAAATGTTTGCTCTGGGGAACGGGAGAACGGCGCGGCTGCTGTTAGCGCTCGGCTCTAAAGTGACGCTAAATTAAATTTAAATCCATTCGATAGGCGGTATCGGTAATGGGACTGTTTCGAATGTAATGAGATTATGAATGCCGAAGACAGCATCCGCCAGGGGTTGTATAATACATTAATGGGAATTTTAACTTATTGGAATGGGAATTTCGATTAGGTTAAAAATGTACAGCCTATTACGAATATGGAAAACTATTATCTGACTGGTCCATTAAAAGAGACGTATTACTAGAACCTGGAGTTGAAGTTGTAAAGAATCCTCTTAGCTATTTCGTTTTTGTTACTTAAACTGTCAGCAACATTTCTGCAATTGTGGCTGATTTCCACCCACAATGTCTCTTGATTGCTAATACTCTTGTATTAGCCAGTAACGTTGCCGATGTTCTTCGGAATGGATGGCCTGTATATGTTTTAGGATGTTCTAGTTTCAAAAAGTGTGCTATCTTATTAGGAATCATAGAAAGGGTATTCTTGCCGACTGGTTGGTTATAACATCTATCTGCTTGATAGCGCATAAAAAAGCGTGAAATTTCAGTTTTAATTTCCAATCTAATCTTGATACATTTCTTGAGAATTTCTTGAAAATCACTCATTTAGAAATAATAATTTAAAACCAGCAAAATTGCAACTTTTATGTAGCTTTGTTTATAAACACCTTAGAAAGGACAAAATCCAACCTGCAAAGGCGATTTTGCAATTTTTCGAATAATGTGAAAATGAATTGATTAGGAAACGTCAAAAAATAAAACCTAATATTTATTTCATGAACCATAATGAACTGTGGGAACAGATTTACCAGTCTCGGACTCTATTTCCAGCATAATTTTGTGCAATATTTTGTAGTTTTTACGACACTTTTCAAATGCTTACTTTTCATATAACACAACGCTCCCATAAGCCCATCTTCTCTACATCGCTTTCGATTATGTCGCTCAACTACTGATATCTCCACAAATCTGGCAACGCTTCCTGCTCTAAGCTAAACGGGGATCAACGAAAACCGAATAACAAACAGAGCGGTGGCGGCGGCGGTAGTAGAGGAACACGTAAGTAGGCCAACGGGCAGATGCGACGCCTCGAGCCTCCGCATGTGCACTCCTAACCTTTATCCGCCTCTGTTTTATTTTTCTACGTGAGGGGTCACCGGGTTGCTTCTTGGAGAGGCCCACCGTCTCACGCAATGATTACAAGACGAGACATCGGAAACTTGTGCAAATTCTTCACAAACGAAATGTCTTTTACTATAAATGTAAATGTTAAGTGATAATAAGTAAATAAATTGGTTTATTATAGATTTATTATTTTTTCATTATTCTACTGGTGAAATAAAGTTACTTTATTCCACTTGTGGATAAAGTATCACTTTAGACGGTTCATATAAAAAATATATTTACAAAAATCAGGCAAAGAAAGGCCAAGAAAGGCAAAGTCACAAGTGGAGCGCCTCAAGGTTCTATTTTAGGACCCCTCCTTTACACTCTCTATACATTAGACATTTCAATCAAAAACTTGTATTTAACAGCAGGAGTTGTTTCAGTTCAACTATTGTGATATTCTGTACAATCCATGTATCAATAGTTTTCACTCAGCTCGAACACAGAGAGTATAAAATGCTTGTGATAGATTTATAACAGGTATAAAAAAGTAAATCCGCATATCGGACTCTTTTAAAGTCACACAGTTTTTCAATAATTTCGAATAAATTAAAGCAACTTCATCAATTTGTTGAATAAACAGGTTTATTTCTTCCAATATTTTAAGACTGATTTTTTTTCTTAATTTTTAGTAAGCTATCTACTGTCGAACGTTCGCTTTACAAGTTCAAGCTTTGGCCATATTTTCTGGAAGGATGATAAACCATTAGTTGGGCCAGCGGATACGATAGTGATCTTTTCAATTGTGTTCCAAATGGGTCCCCTCTATTAAGGCCGTTTCCATTCTTCATTATTTCCAGAATTCCCGATAGCTCTTGAAAAATACAGTGTTTCCTTGCCAATATTTTTTATTACAGCCTATTCTCTGGCTCCCAGATAGATCCAACAGCCCGACCAGCGCTGATTGTCCCACGTTATCCAGTCTTATACTTCGTTGTGTCCTTTATTCGGTATTGGACACTTTGTCGTTTACCCAACACGATATTTCCGCAGTATTTGGAAGGAAGATTCCTTTAACAATGATGTATATATGATAAAACACGACATTTTCTGCATGTGATTCTTCTATATTCATTTCGACTATGACAATTTGTTTTAACAAATAACTAGCAGTACCCCCAATCAGCAGTATATCTGTAACGTGAAGTCATCATTTCGAGCATCTTTTTCAATTTTAAAAATTAAAATAGTTACAATAAAACCGCCCATCAATTGCAGCTTTCTAAAATCCTGGTGTATAAATAAACCTCGTCGAAAGCTATTCTTTTCAAACATATGAGACGTCGTCCTCTGCTAATAAAAATAGAGCAAACCACGTGGCATATGTGCAGTAGAAAATTCCATCTGAAACCGCTTATAATACGTATTGAAACGGTTGCATTCATTCCGATGTTTTAAATCAACACGGAGCTTTTAGAAAAATGAGTTTTGCGGTCGTCTGCTATTCAAATCCTTTCTGACGGACCCAATTAAATGCAAATCTGCGAAATGCGGCTCTTATTGGCATTGTGGGACAGAGATGTTACAGGAATTGCAGTTGCAAGGATTTTATGGCTATGTGATATTTTTTACCTCAAAGCTAAGTAGGTACATTTATTTTCTACAATATATATTAAGTTTAACATTGAAATTTAATTACAAATCTTCAAACTGATGGATCTGTTAAGAAATTACTTAATTACATTCTATTCTAAAATGTTGGTTTTCCAAGCTGCTGAAAGTGATATATTATGTTTCAGTAAAAACCCCGTCTCCAGTTCCTGAGCGACTTTACGATTTTCTTTAACTAAAATAATTTATTAACATACAACGTAACACGTTTTTCGCGTCCAGTGTTTCATTACCGAGATATATCTCGTGCGGAAGTTTCATCCAAATCCACTTTGACACATAAAGGAAGGTTAAAATGTAGGTATATATTCGGTTCTTAATGTGACGTATGATACAATTTAGTCCACTATTGTCACATTCTAAATTTCTCGCCTTATCAAGGTGATGTATGCGCTGCCAGAAAATCTATTAAGATAACCCAGCAGGTGTCTATAAATCAGTTCCAACCTATCTCTTCTCTTGACGTTAAAATTAATTTTACTCTCTAGGTCACACACGAAGCAGATTTTGGAAACAAAGTTTCAGGCCGATAAAGCCAATATTGTATTTCTTAGCGCAGGATTTTTACCAAATTCAGATAAGACTATTTAATAATTAATTGATAGTACACAACGTACCGTAGCAACCAGTAGTTTTAATAAAGCCTACCAAGTTTCATTAAGTACTAATAAGAAATATCAAATCGTGCGAATATTTTTTTTTATTAAATTCCAGTAATTCTGACTCCACAAATATGATGGTCATATGGTTATGGATAAAACGTTGTATTGCATCCGTGTTTAGTTGCTTTTTTACTTACTCACTCGAACTACATTCTCGCGTTTAAACATTCTTGCGAGGACAAAATGCTACTTAAAACATTTATACAACAAATAACTGTTAATTTTTCGAACAAAAATTTACTGATGTTTTGAATGCAACACCAACAGCGAGAACGACTAAAATTATTTCATCAGGATTACATCAGGCTTGCAAAGCTCCTCGTCATTGACATGACATGAATATTGATACAGCTGTAGTCGACAGATATGGGCCATATTACATTCTAGTACAGAATTCCTCACATAAACCCTAACAGCTAACAATTGTTTGATATTTAACGAAATTTTTATATATTGGCCCAAATCAAAAATTTCAAATTCAAAACAATTAGTTTTAAGTTAAAATAATAAAACTGACTAGAATTTCGAAAAGTAATATTGTTACGCAGTTACCGTTCTCCGACTTCTTAATTATATAAAACTTTTTTAATTTCGGCATTAATATCCCTACACAGGACTGCTGTCAGCGTTTTTCCATATTTAAAAAGGAGTTAGCAAAATCCAGGGGGATGAGAGAAAATTATAAATATGTCTCGGCAGATTTATATTCATGAATTTCGTCCTGGAGGACTAGGCGTTAAAAACGTGTGCTATAAATTCAAATTAAAAAAGTAATTCCCCAGAAAGTGCACTGCAGTTTAATGAAACTCGTTATCAATACTAAGCACAATAAAGGTATTGCTTTGCTTGGGAGGACTTTTTTGAAAACGATATATTTCCCCGGAAGCGACATGGAAATTATTTTATGAAACCCAGTTTATCTAGGAAGAAAATAACAAAAAGATTACCTTCTGCGGATTGGTCATAGATGTCAGTGTTTAAAAGCAAATCATTTGTCAAGGTTTTAGCCTCGCACCTCATCCAAAGTATTTTCCTCCCGATTTATGCAAAGTTCGGCGTTGAAGAAAAACCTTCACGTCTCGCGCGCGGCTCACACTTTCCTCTCTACAAAAACTGAATAGAAATGGCCAAGATTTATTTTTATGCGACAGAAGTGAACAAATTCGCTTTCAAAGCGCGAATCAATCCATAAATTCCTCTTAGAGAGTTCTGGCGGCCATTTATTGTGCGAATTCTAAAATTTTGCGGCGTAGTACTACACATTGACGCACGATAAATAATTTAGAATACATTTTAGGTGCCCAAAACACTTTTTTATTAGGTATTTCAACGTCTGAAGATGTTACTTTTATTAAAGAGGTGTTCTCCCCATCCCACATAAACGAAAATCTAATCCTTTTAAATAAGATGAACTACAAAACAGTAACTAATAAGTAACTAAGAGAAAACTCAGTGATAAATAACTAAATAATCTGTTTATTCATCTAATTTTCACAGCATATTACATACTTGAAATCTTGTGGCTAATCTTCGACTACTGGTACCAGAATCCTCTTCCACGGAGTTTAAAATTTCTTAGTCTCTAAGTTTGTTGGCGCCCAACATTAGCCCGCCGACCTATCGATAGATTCAGCGGTACCAAACATATCTCTATTAAGAAATAGTGTTTATATTATATTTTGAATATTTTCCAGAATAGTTAAATTTAATTCTGAGTGTATCTAATATTACGATATTATTATAAGGAAAACTGCAGCAAGTATTGCATGGAAAATAAGTCCAAAACATGAGCCGCTTCACAATTTACCTAATTATGTCCCAGCTTAAAACTTCCAGACGTACTTACATTCTGCTAAAACAGTACAAGGCTAAATTTGGGATTACCGTCCCTATGCTTCCACCCTAATCACGTGATTATTAGCCTGCATTGGTCGTAACGCAGATAAGAATGCTTGTAGTACAAATGCAAATCTAGAACGTGATAAGTGTCGAAATGCTTCTGTATTCATACAAGCGCTCAAGGGTGAAACTCCAGATGTTCCGGATACACTTCCAGGAAACGTTTTAATTTAATTAATAGGTAGTGTGAAAGCTTCGAGGATGTGCTCCGGCTTAGGACGAATCTGGGTTACCTTTGTTCAATTTAAGGGGAGATGGATCTCGGATTTTCTGCATTTTAAATCTAACGCAATGTGTCAGACAGGTTAATGGTGGTTATCAGTCACATGGGATCTGGCGACATTGAAATAATTGCATATTTTTAGTCTCGTGTTACACCAGACATTCATAATTTCTGATAATTTATGTGTAGAATAGAATATCTAGGAAAGTGCACAGTGTTGGGGTAGGTACAATGAAATTCCTTCGAACAGAATGAGGATAGCAGAAAAAATTCATTCATTCAAAAGTTCATTTAAAAATGGAGGAGTAATCAAACTAAAATTTTGGGTGCTCTACCAAAACAATTTCAAGGATGTATCAATAAGAATCACCAAGAGCGCCCAAATCAAAAAATCATCAGTCCTACTTATATATTCGCAAATAATTGATGTTGAAACTGGGATACAATTCCCTGAGGCTTTTCATCGGACCAAACGTGATTGTTATGGAAAAAATAGCTTCAGTAGTATGCAGTACATTTTGTGCATTTTCTGCAATTTACATTGATGAAACTATAAGTAGGAGTGTTGTGGTAAGGGCTTGAACTCGTTGTATGTGGTAGGGTGATCTTTGAAAATTGACCATATCAATTTATTGCTTTACATTTTTAGTTTTCGAATGCTTGTATCTCGACGACAGCTCCCGCTGGTCTTTTGGCTAAGGAAACAATGAAGAAGCATTTAAAATATTTTCTTACATTTTCTTGTGTTTGGATGAAATTAAATCTTAACAAATAATAGAACAAATCCTATCTTCATCATTAAAAAGTCTTCTAATATCTCCCCTTTACAGCAACAAATGTTTCGCAACTCAATCTGGCTTTCGGGTTAATCATAGTACAACTACTGCTCTATTAGATGTTACTGCTGAACTGTTTAGAGCCAGGGATCAAAACAAAAATTCCTTTTTGGTGCTTCTTGACTATTAAGGCACTTGATACATTAGTATCCTCTACATTGTGTTTAAAACTTAAATATTTTGGCGTTACTGATCTAGTGGTAACGTTCTTCTCAAATTATCTTTCTGTAATTCGCCAAAGAGTGTGTTTGAGTGGAATATTGTCTGATTTGTCCGAAATGCACAAAGGTGTACCTCAAGGGAGGATTTTGGGGCCGCTTTTGTTTTCAGTTTATGCTGCTGACTTTTCAATGTTGTTGGAATATTCTAAGTCGCATCAATATGCTGATGATTAAATATTTTATAAGTTTTCTATCTTTATAAAGATGTTCTCGGTACTTTTGTCAAATTAAGATTATGTGATATCTTAATTCTTAGCTATCTAGCCTATTGTGACGTAGTTTATTGGCCTGCTATATTAAATCGGGACAAGGAAAGCCTTCATAGGCTACAAAATGCTTGCTTAAGATTTGTTTATTGTAATAGAAAATTTGATCATGCAAGTGACAAGTATGAGCAATCCAAGTGGTTAAAACTTAATGAATGACTTTTTAATAAATTTGTCAAAGAGCAGCATGAACGGTTCACCAGATTTTGTGATATGTACAGTGTGCCACGTCGTCGTACTGCATGCCATTAAAATTTTTAATAAGCCATTAAATCTGCTTCTAATCGTCAAGTTTTGAAAAACAGGTCAAATCTTATGTTGCCAACTTAACATAGATAGATAGATTTTCTCATGCATGCTTTGAATTCATATTTATATTTTGTATTTCCGTTTTTTTTATAATCGTACTTCATTTATATGTTTTCTAAGGGAGTGGTTAGGTGGTAGAGCAACAACAAACATGTTGAACTTCGCCACTCCTCTAATAATATTCCCTTTTTTATCTTTTGTTTGTAATCTAATAAAGGCACATCGAAAAACATCACAGCAATCACTACAACAATGTATTACAAACCGACTTTCGAATACAGTCCGGCTTCATAAGAAACCTACAAACTCCGAAAAAGTGTTACAGAATTTTTTGTAAGTACTCGCCGCTGTAAAATACATGTATTTCAGCAGTTCCAAAACAGTTTTAAGTACATTTTTAATTAATTTTTTTCTCTATGATCTTAAACTTTCGAAACAAGTTTGTGACATAATTTAACTCAGTTTTTGTTCCTTTTTCACCCCTTTGACATAAGTTGATTAACACTCTGTATAAACATTAAACAAGGCGTGCTTATTGTTGATTAAACAATGGCAAAAGCACAGAGAGCGAACGTATTTTATCGAACCCCTTATAAATCAAAGCGAAGGTATAAATTTTCATTGCGCTTACATGTAATTTACACCGAATTTAAGTTGGGTTAATCCACTAAACGAATTATACACCCCGCTCCCCCCCCCATTCCGGTGATATATTTTCTACAAGGCATAGGCTGGGCTTTCAGGGGCGCGAAATTAATATTATACATCAAAGTACATAAATTCACCTCCGAAATTATTAATTTGGTGAAATGTTCCATCGGGTCGGATACAACGTAGCGTTTTATCGGCAGTAATAAAATTAACGTTTTGACTTTGTTAATATTTGTTCATCGGCTAAATATATTGCATGTTTCCTGTGCAACCGCAGCAATGGTCGTTACGTTAATATGTTACAAAATATCGGAACTCGTAATGGAATAATTAATTTTGGGACGTGGAGCTTTAACGCAAATAAATTTGTTCAATCCGTTTTGGGTCAACAAAACCAGTTATTTTTATTCGAGTTTAATATTGTAGTTTAATATAAAATGTATTGTTTCTTTTTGTTTCGGCAAGCTGAATTTATCACTGTAGATGCTAAATATTCTATACAATAACATATTAGTTTCCACAATCATAAAAATGGGGGAAGATTGTTTACAAGTTAGTTAATTGTATAATTTTTACGTAAATTCACGTTTTTCGCTTATAACTTTTTTCCGTTCACTTCCACGAGAAAACAGTAAGTACTTTTTCCTCGAGCGTCAAGAAATATTGATTAGATCAAAAGTTATAAATAGAAGAAGTTTATTTAAGACTTTTGAATTAAACATTTATAAATTGCGTTATTATTACCAGAACATTTTGGCATCGCATCCCTCATTCCTTATCACTGTCTAATAACTCACACGAAATCTGAAATCGGTAATTTGAATGGTTTACAAGTTATGGCCTTATAAACAAATTAACTAATTATTAGTCTGGACGATCCCAAGTATCTTCCACAATCGCACTGATTTTTTTCATGGTAGATTTCATAATAATACATTGAAATCTATCATTTTTTTTTTAATTTCAAATTTGCAACCTGAAATTTTTCTTTATTTTTTAGCCTTAGTTGCAAAATGAAATATACGACGCACGAGCGCGATATAGTTATATATTATTACATATTCGGAAAGCTTATTAAAAGAGGAAAATAAACAATTATCGACAACAATTTAACAAGTAATTCCGAGGAGTTATAAAAAGCTTTATACGATACTTAACCGAAGAAAGTACCAAGAAGTCAACAAAAGCAGAACCCGAGAGAACATGTAAGGAAAGGGAGAAGCAAAATTCGAGCCTGTAAAATAAGGATGCAGGGAAAATAGAGGATGTGACCAAAATGGACAAAATAATCACTGGGGAAATAAGAGGGAAATTGGAAATAAAAAGGACAAAAAAAGTGTAAACAGCAGATGAACATATTAGGCCAGTTGAATGGAGTCAGAAGGATCAAAATATTTATTTTCGAATGTTACTCTATTTTTGAAATGATTACTCTAGGAGAAATTGAGTTAAACAGTAAATTGTAGGTTCCCTTTTGTTTTCATTAATCAAACACTCTGTATATTTTTGAACACTTGATGGATAATTTTCTTCTCTTTCGAATGGTGTAATGGTTCCCTATACATCTCTTCTGGTTTTTAAGGTATTTACTGTTTTTTCGTGCAGTCAACGGATATCGCATAATTTCTTGTGAGGATGCTGAGAAATTTTTAGTAGAACTTCAAAACAAGCACAAGCTCAGTTTTTAGTTCATTAATATTCCCCACTTCCCCCTACGATAGTCACATCTGCATGGTCGATGCACGATCGTCAGCTGACGCTTTAGACAAACTCGATACAAAATCCATTGGAGTAAATTTATTCTCGCTTGCCATATTTTGTCCGTTTGTTCGTGTTTCATTGTTAACCGATATACAAAATATTCACGCCTCCAAACATTATATTTGGAATGGAACTCCAGAACTAATTATTTTGGTGCGGTATCAGTTACTGTTTAACCTGCATGGTTTAATTAAATACTTGCCCCGCAACTAGTAATCGATTTACGTGTGATCGAGATTGTGGTGACCAAAAACAAATTAATTTTCCACGTGTGGATGTGCTTTGTGATTCACCGGTATCGATCTATTAGTTTAACTGTGAATATCTCAAGAAGAAAGGGTATACTAAACTGCAGAAAGTTTAGTTAAACAAAAAACATTTAATTTTTTTTATCCGCAAGCAACTCGTTAGCGTTATTTTATGGATATGAAATACCGGATTGTGAGTTTTCGAAAATAATTATTAAACTAAAGTTGATTTTAATTTACATTCTTGTAAACCGACAGATATCACAGTTTCGTACGTGTTTCCGTATTTTTTTTTCATAATACTTTTTGTCCGATGCGATTTTCTCATCCGTAGGACAAAGAAACGTAATATCTACGAATTCTTTCTCATCATTTTTGTACGTCGTCGGTACACAACAAATTCCTGCAATATTGGTTTCTTATCGTGATACACACTCAGCAATAACATTTCCTATATATCAATAGACGTGTTTTTTACGAGTTCTTTGTATTCCTTCCATTGCGAAAACATATTTTTTGCCGAATTACGCTCCCTGATCATTTTCACGTGTACTTGATTCGCCAAGCCACTATTATCTTCTTTTCTTTCAGTCGAATCGAACTAGATTTATTTGTTAAAACTCTCTCCTTTTTTTGGCGTGCCCGCAAAAGTTAAAAATGTAATCAGGCCATTCAAATTCCCCAAACAAATCAGACCTATTAAAATTTCAAATACAATGTTCCGGCGGCATGAAAAATTTACTTTATAGGAGCTCTGGTACTTATGCATTCCCCAACGTTATTGAATTTCAATCCTCTTACGATCCGAGAGTCATAATACCAATATTCGGAAAGTCTGAGATTTCTTTTCGCAGTATATACGCCATTTAAATGGATTAGAATAAATGTGGAGAAAAGACGCTTCGGGGAAATTTGACGTCTTACCTCGTTGACAGCGTAAAGACGTTTTTTTAATATCCCTTGTGTCTTCATATTTTCAGGGAAATTCAATTTCCCTTTAATTTGTCTGTCTAATCTCAAACTACCCTTAAAAAGTTGTAATAAAAGAAAGAAATATACAGGGTATTTCAGGATTAAGTCGACAAACTTTAAATAAAAAAATAAGAAAAAAATCAAGTATAAGTTTTTTTCCAGAGACGCTTCCTTTTCGAAATATACGGCGTTAAATATTTTTAAAAAAATTTGAATTTTTTAAATAACTTCTAAATGAAGGAGGCTATTTGAGCCAAATTTGACATGACACATCTTCTTATAAGATACCATTTTTCCGTAGAAGTAGAAGTCCGGCAAGCAACCAGTGGCGGAGTTATGGGGACTCACACTCAATAAATTATAAAAAAAATGAATACGGCCCTACTGAAAATAAAAAGTGATGCTGTTTTTAGATAGAACAGTTTGTTATTGACAAAAAGTATACATTCACTTTTTCTCTCTTATAGTTTCATGGCAAAATTGATTTTTCGAAAGGGTGCTTCTGGATTCTGTATTTTTTAGTCTGAGTCCCCATAATTCCGCCACTGGTTGCTTGCGGGACTTCTATTTTTATGGAAAAAGGTATCTTATAAGAAGATGTGTCATGCCAAATTTGGCTTAAATAGCCTTCTTCATTTAGAAGTTATTTAAAAAACGCCCTATATTTCGAAAATGAAAAAAAATTTATATTTAATTTATTTCTTATTTTTTTATAAGGAATATCTCCTTAAAATTTGTCGACTTAATCCTGAAACACCCTTTAGAAAATACGCAGCATCCTTAAAACAGTTGATAAAGGTCTAATAAACTAAAAAAACGAAGAATTCTTCTCATACAATTTTCCGTAAAAAGGCTAGAACAAAAGTGGGCCCCATCAATTAAACCGCTACTTCCAGCCGAACCGCTGAACGCGGCCACCTCTACAACTTTTTTTAATTATCCAAGAGCATTTAAAACGGGCGTCAGAGGGACCTTGGGAGCCAGAGGAATCGATAATCGGTAGTACATTATGTAATTGTCCGAAACGATTCCCGATTCGCGTGGATACAGAAAATTATATTACGCCGTTTTTCCATTTAAGCTGGATTAACTGAAACTGTGGAAAAAATCCTTACGATCTGCTCTGCTGGAAAAAGGTCCTAAAATTATCTCTTCACGATGGAAACACACACCCCTAAAGGCTTCATTTAAATAAAGCGGATTGGAGTAGGTACCCCTATTTTTTGCCTTTGTTCTACAAGGTGTTAACGAAATAAGTTGGAAAGTATGTAAAACATGTCGGAATATGATGAAAACCTTAGTAGAGTTTTTGTCAGTGGCGGCCCCTAAGGGAGGCACAGTCCCTTGAAGGGGTAACTCAGGTAACAATTTTTATTTCATAACTTCAAAACGGTTTCTACGGTGTACTTTTTTATGGAATAACTAATCGATCTCAAAGCTAACCAGTCAATCTGGCCCACTAATTGAAGCTGTAAATCACCCATCTCCAGCGAAAACCGCATTAATGCTTCAGGGTATATTAGAACTAATCAACTAGCTTCAAACTAATCAGAGTGAAAGAGCGAGACTAATCCAAACGGAGCTTAACGTTCCGAGTGTAGAAACAATTGCTGAGAATTTCTAGATGCAGCGCACACTGATTGCCGAAGTAAGTAAATGTGTTTAAACCATTAATCTCGTTTTGCGGCGAAAATAGATGGCATTTATGTGCAGAGCAGGGCGAGGCGAAATAACAGTCAATTACCGGGTTAAGGCATGCAAATGCCCTGGAGTTTCGTGCCTTTATGAGATATTTTTCCATCAGCAACTCAAAGAGCTAGTCATTTTATGACCAGCATTGTATTGCTGTTTGTATGTAAAACAAAAAATATCGCCAACTGCTTTTTTAATATTTATTTTACATTATTTACTCTCAGTTTGTTATAAAACATAATAAATAAGTAGTTAAATAAATATAGGGACGTGCCTATAATTGTTATATATGTCTATAAGAGTTCTAAGTTCAATCGCATATTAAGGGGGTGTTAACTTCTATCTCTTCCCCTTATGCCTTAGTAATTACTCGCGTATTCCGAGTTGTTATCTTTTGGGATATTGGGACCGTTCCACCACATTTATCCACTGTCTACTAATTTAAATACACCCAAACCCTCCTAAACACTATTCCCGAGAGACTAACCAAGTTATTCGATGTTCTGCAACCAATAAGTCCTGAATAAATTTCATATGTAGAAATTTATGTTGATATTAAGCTCCGCCGATCGACTTCGAGAAAACCACAGGCATTCAATGAAATCCAGGATATCCTTTTAAACGTTTTCTCTATTGATTCCGCTTTCAGCAGGTACGTTTATTTATTTTATTCTCCCATTGGTAGTTTTTGAAGTAAAATCGGTCTCTCCACGATGATTCTTCCTTTAGTTTGACAATAATTCACTTATAATGCTTCCAAAATTACAAAAACACATTCAATCACACTTAGAAGAGCATAAATTAATTCAATTTATATGTATAATATGCAGGTAAACCAGAATTAAATTATTAAACATTTCTGTGACACACCATTTAGATATGCTCCATTTTAATGTAAGTACATATTTTGTACCAGTATTGTGAATGTTATTCCAATGTGGTATACGAATAGGACCCACTTTGGAAAATAAAATCCACTGAATGTCTGTGTAGAATCCATATAAGTATGTATGTGAGCAGGAAGATGTAACACGAAGAAAAATCCCACTCGTTTTTATTTGCTTTTTCATAGATTTTCTTTACGATATTGCCTACATTTTTCATGCGCATCTACGTTGTGAATCATCCCGTATATTTTAACAGTTTGTACTGAAAATGTTTCTTCTGTTGACTTGTTGACAGTAATTCTGTCAGTAACACGACTTTTAATATAGCAAAAATCGGCCTGTCGTTTGTAACAGATAGAAAGAATAAGGATATGAATGTTCCTTTTAGGGCGGATGAAGAAGACCTTTAAAGCTTAATCGCTTTCCGTTAATGGTGCGGATCAAGCTGTCAATAATAAATAAACGATCCTAATCGCGGTATTAAGTCAGCTAAAGATCCTAATAATCCAGAATCACCTAACGCCATAAAAGCTTTACGAGAGATCGTCACGGTTTGTTCTTTAAGAAAAGCGTATTATAATGGATGATTTGACGGCGATGGGGAATTTTTTCCGGTTTTATTTCGCTTTCCAGTCCGTTTTTTTTTATATTTCTTAATGTAGAATGTGACAAATTTCTAGGTAAAAGTAAACAATTTAGTCACCTGGTACGAATTTGATTTTGCCAAAAGGCAATTTGTAAAACAACAACTGTTTGTTTGTGATCTTTCGATCTCAAAACGAAAACGTAAATAATGTTATAACAAGATTTCATAAGAAGTTTTAAAGAGATTTGACACAAATATATCGTACTTCTTTTAAAGATCTTTAAAACCAATTTTCTTTTGAGTGAGTATCAATTTCAAAAGTTTATTCAACAAATTCAGGTAATTTTTCTAAAGGAAAATAAGTTTAGTACATCCATTATATTTTATCCTGTAACTTAAAAATAAGTAAGGTTCAAACAGTGATCCCACCAAAACGATACAGCGATTTTTTAAGTTGATATTGCCGAAAGTTATGTTATAAATAACAAGAGAATTACTGACGATACAATATTTTAATATAGCGGCGGTTATTAAAATGAAATATTGGATATTTTGCTCGCATCCTTTTTCTGTTATCCAATATTTAGCGCGATAAATATAAGTAATATGTAGTTATAAATAACGGCACTTTTTTGCGGTAACACATGCTATTCCTCAAGACGATCGATACTACGTTGTATACAACGTGTTTTGTACGAAACAGCAAAGTAGAGTTACAAGACCGAATGTCGTTTACGAGTAGTACAACATGGTCCTAAATTGGTGCTAAGCTTTTTAGAAACTAACAGCAAAAATAACAGAAACATAAAATAAAACAAGTAAATAAACAGTAGTAATCTACAAACTACCGCGTACACACGTGGTATGCATCAGCTGTGTAGCATTAAGTTAAGCGCTGTTGTCACGTTGTGATGAAACTCCCCAATATTAATACTCTCTGTATTTTGAAAACTGTTAATCTTACGCCCCTGCAATATACAACTTTTTTGTTCACTTATGATTACCCTATGTCATGCTGAAGTAATGTCAGTCAAACTTCTTACATCCTGTATATTATGCTAGTAAGCAGCAATGCATGTTGTAATGGAGACAGGCTAAATCTGTGGACAAGGTATGTGCCGCTCTATGCTCACGATACACAATGCTACTATCTGTCAAAAAAATACGTGCCATAAAGTCGACTAACGTCCCTCACAAAAAACAGGGATTGTTCACAGGCACGCCAGATACCGAGATACGAATCGAATAAATTGATCGATGCGAAGCTTCAAATTAGAAGCATCACCTAGCGTTCTCCTATTTTTATTAGAAATCCTTGCATAATATCTCTAGATTTCATAGAACAATATTGGTTTTTAACGGAATATTTACTATCAACAAATGATTTAAAGTTATTCAACAATTTTTTTGGAAAATACTGTTTTTAACACTGAGTATTATTTCAGATAATTTCAACGAACGTCATTAACAAACTGATGACACATTTGGATCGTCACGAATCGCTGGCTCTCAAAACGTGCAATCCCGGGCTCGAACGATTTACCATGAGGAAAAGTCATAGAAGGCGGAGAGCAACCGCTGTGGCGTCTGCGACATCGCCTTATTAAACTTCTTATGAGCCTAGGGCGTCGGCGGAGCATTTTTT
This sequence comes from Anoplophora glabripennis, assembly GCF_000390285.2. Taxonomy (NCBI): domain Eukaryota; kingdom Metazoa; phylum Arthropoda; class Insecta; order Coleoptera; family Cerambycidae; genus Anoplophora; species Anoplophora glabripennis. The sequence goes on from NW_019416568.1 coordinate 529,540, forward strand.
ACATGTATTTATCGCCAGGCTTCTTCCGCCTTTGTGGCTTATCGTCCACACCAGAACAAGCTAATAAGTTCCTGGGCAAACATTCGGTTCCTTTACTGGAAATTTCAGCAATTCCGCAGTTCCGGTACCTTTTATGAAAGTAATTAGAGAGCACGGGTTTACCGACTAATTTTTTAGGTGATACGAGACATACAACGAATGTGTAAGGTATATACTTTATCAGGAGAAAACGATGTTGTTGCAAGACCAGTGTATAATCTCCAACGATAAGTACCAATACTAAAACTGTTCTCAAATGTATTATTAGAGGTGATAACTTGGAACGCCGTCGTGACAATTTCAAACCGATGCTGCACTAAAAGCTTACTCTATGCGGCACAATTAGATTTCAATAAATCCAGCCGAAAACCCGCTAGACTCGGCACTCCTCTAATTGTCAAAGGCGAGAGCTAACAACCTGTGCCCTCAGGCACTAACAGAGTAATTATTAGTAGACTATATGGTGTCGTGATTTACTTAGTTAGGCAGAACCCTCGGGATACCGGACGTTAATAAGGCTAAATGTGCATACGGCATGAATGATTCCGAAATATTTGAGCCTGATTTATTTGCTGACGAGCTGAAATTGCGAACTGCAATATCCGAGAGTCCTGATCCTGTTTTATGGTCGGAAGATAAGGAGTTAGGTTATTAAAAGCTTATTTCATAGGTCAACATTTTTGGTCAGAAGTGACTGTGGTATATAGGTTTTTTTTGGGTCGCTGATCACAAATCCGAGGTCGGTTAAGCTCCGTCACATCAGGTTCAAGGTGATTTGAAGGTCAAATCAAGAAATGACCTCCGAAAAATCTGAGAAAACGATTGACGATTGTCCCTAGATCAAATGATGACCTGTGATTATTAAGAAATTAAACACTCATTTGTGGAAAGAGCTATTGCCAACAAAGATTTCCTGAGCGTCGTATTCCAGGTCATCTAATGACAATAATCTGTTAGAAAATGGCACTTTCTCGAATTATTCCCTACTCCTCCTACTCTCCCTACTAGCATCATACGCTACGCAAAATCAACGGAGGGCGAGAAGTAACTCTAGTTCGCTAATTCCGAGCAATTTTGCATTAAATTACCCTCTGAGGAAAATTTGGCGTCCCCAGTGACAAAATAAACCACCCTTCCAGGAAGGAATGCGGCAACTGGAGGAAATATAATCGAAGGCTGCGCTCACTCACAAGGAGAGCAGTATAACTGCGGCATATTTCTATATTCGGAGCGGTTTGTCCATAAAGAAAGCGAAAAGGGAGTATGAATAAAATTTACGAGTGTAAATGATGCAGTCGTCGTTCATTTTACGAAGGAAATGGAGCTCGGGTTTTATCACGACGTCTGAAAACAAACGATACTGTATTTGTTTCACAACTAAGTACACACGGAAAAAATACATTAGGGAACTTTTTTCTTTTGATGATTCTTTTGTAAGAGATCTTTCAAGTCGTAAGTATCCTAAGGAGGTCGGCACAGTCGAAAAAGTTTTTGGCAATACAATTCGGAATTAGTAAGGTCCGGTATCATTACCTTGTCGTCTACTCTATCGTCTCCATTTTTTTCTAATTATGTGTTAAAAGGGTTTAAATACATATCTAAGTAACTTTCCTGTCTTTTCTTAGGATCGAAAATTTTTAGTTTAGTAATAGCGCCTTTTGCAAGTAGGCTAACGCCTCAAGGTTCAATTTTGGGGCCCTTGCTTCTTAATTATTTACTAAATTATGTTGTTGTCATTCAATATAGCATTATTTAGGCGAATTTAAAACTTTAAGTGAGATTTAAAATGCTTCGTTTATGAATGGTTGATTCCTAGATCTTCAAACTGCCAAACAGCAAAGAGCAGCCCATTATTTTCCAGGTACAGTACCTACTGATATTGTGTGAAGCAACTACTCTGCGAGCTAAAGCCCAATCCAGCATTGATGACATATCCCCACATCAAGACATTCAAATAACTAGATTATTCGTCAAGGCATACTAATGTGAATCAGTAAGTTCATAACCGGTATAAGACTGGTGGTTTGGCTGACATGAATACTGTATAATCTAAGGTTAGTCGAGGTATTAGTCTGCAAAGTAGTTGTTTGTCTCAATATCGTCCGTTTAAAGCTTTGGGTTGAAGATCAATGTATTTCAATAAAAAAAATTATTAAACATTATACATTGAGCAAAAGCACCTCTTCAGTTGATTTTCAGTAGGTGAAAAGTTTAATATTTATGCTCGAACGTATAGGTATTAAGTCAATAAGGAGTTGATACTTAAAACTTATTTCCGCACGGTATACAGCTGAAGATACTTTCTTCATTGAAACCGCGTGATAAAATCAACATGAGCATTTCGTTATCATAACACATTTCACAAATTTTATGGATGTTTTAAAACGTATGCCATCTCTCAGGGTAAGCTTTAGTCGCCTCTTATTCTCGAGAGAGTTAAACATATTTCTCTAACGCTTTGGGCGAGGAGAGGATAAAAGCTTGAAGAAAAAAAGGGAAATTTGTCCCTATCGAACTAAATTGAGTTTCTGGGGAATATGTAAATGAAAAATTTACACCGTATTCAATGCGGGAGCGTTATTTGATTTAGACGGTGGTTAAATTATACGGGATGTTACACAGCACGTATACCGAGATTTAAACATTACGTAAAAAGTGTAATTTTTATTTGTCACAATTTGATATTCTATAAAAAAAATTGAATGAGCTTCTGTAGCTAAATCACTAGAACTCTTGGAAAAGTATATTCATAAATTTTTACGAGATAAGCTCGGAAACTAAACTATATTTAAAGAATCAACTTGAACGTAGAACATTTGAAATAAGGGCAACATTCAAAGCAGAAATACCGGGACATTACCGCAGAATATATCCTTACAAATGGTATTTATATATCACGCTGTTGTCTTCTCCTAAAATGGAAATAAAGAGCATAGTTTAACGGCTTTACTTCTACAGAAATATGAAAATGGCGATGTCTAAGCAGTAGGTGGAATATAATATATATACTAAGATGAAGGCATCTACTTTGTGTTGTTACTGTTTCTGCGTTCAAAACTCTGTTTTAACACTTAATATTTGGGCATCACATTTCTATGATAGAAAATCTGTCAAGATTTCAAATTTTGTCTTTTGTGTAGTTGTCTATTTCGAATATTTTCCAGGTATTTTGATGTTTTCGATATAGTTTGAGGTTTTTGAGATATTTCAATGTAATTAGAGGTTTCTTGAAGTGTTTTGCTGTAATTCATTGTACATATACTTAAGAATTTCGAAAATCTTTAAATATTTTGACCTCTCCAAAATATTTCACGTATTTGGTGGTTTTCTAGGCATTTCGAAGTTTTTTGAAAGTTTACGATACACTTCTATTAATATCTCGATGTATTCTGCAGTTTTTAAATACTTTTAAGTATTTTAATATATCTGACAATGAATTTAAATAATTATTAAGCGATCTGTAACGACGTTGATATATTTTGTTATATTCTATTGTACTCTAATTTTAACATTTTATAGCTGTTCTAAATACTTTTAAGGGTTCTAAAGCTGTTTAGAATAATTTTGAATCCCGGAGTTTTTTTGGTCCCCCCAGAAACTTTTCTTCATATGGACCTTTATTAAGTGAAAAGGCCTGAAATTATGTAAGCAACAAATCAAAATAGCGGTGACCTATTTTTGAACTAAAACCCTTTTATAGCGTGGCAAATAACTGCTTAATTATCTTATTTAAACTGAAAAGGAAACGCGTGTTCCACCTGGGGTTAAATTATCTCAGGATCTGAATAATTACTGGGTTTTAGCTACTTGCGTAAGACCTTAAAATAAGATTGAAGTTTCACCGAAATTACGTAAAAAAGAGAACAATATTAATCAAAATACAGTCAATACCTGCAGAACCATTCCACCAAGAATCTGGCATCTTGGTAGTAATTTAATTTTAAGTTTGTTCAATACCAATTAAAAATCATTATTTTGTAACATCTTTAACACTATGACTATGTATTACATGTAAACTATTAACATTTTCAGAAGAGGATAGCAAAACGTCGTTAGAAGTAATTAATTGCCTTTAGAAGTTAGATCCCAATATAGCAAGGAATTAGGACCTAATTTGCATCATTTTGAAGTCGGACAGTCTTCCAAATAATCAAATCGTTTGCATTACAATGAGTCGTTGTGTTTTGTTGCAGTTTTCTTAAAACAATGTAATTTGTTTGCCGAAAAAGAATTCATATTGTACTAGTACTAACCTTTCTTTGAATTTCGTAAATAATACCAGTTACTCTTGTTACAACAGTTTTTCTACACAAGTTAATTATATTCCTTAAGCTAGGTACACACGAAGCGACAAGTCGTAACGTTCTATATGCGCTGATATTTGTGCAATGCGGATGGAGGAAATCAAGTTTTAAGTGCATAGACAGGTCGTTATACTTTAACGTTAAGTGTGTAGCGAGCTTTAAATGATTATAGCTAGTTGACGCGGTACGACTAGTGAAAGCCGTAATAAAATCAGAGCAGAAATTCCCAACAGGCGTGCTACTGGAAGCTGTCGAAACAGTAAAAGCCAATTACCGCTATCCATTCCAATAGACGTGCATGTTTTAACGGGATCCGTTCAAGGATTGATGAACAGGCTCCGAAAATAGAAACAGGGAATCGGAAAAGAGCGGAAATAAAGCCAACGGATAATTTGTTTAGCTTTACGCGATTGGTATCCCTGCGACTTTAATCTGCTGAGTGGAGCGAAGGGCAGCGATAACGGTGCTGCATTGGGCTAATAACGCAAATGCCCTGTTCGGTTCTGCCCAGAGGATAAAAACTGCTCGCGAATCCCCCCTCTTTCCCCTGAGCTTTCAGATATAATATGAAACAACACTTCGTTTGAGGGTTTGTAGTTTAACTACACTTTATCTTGTTAGACATGTGCAGGGTGCTTCACTTTTTATGTTAGTAACTTTTAGAATTGATAAAACTGTGAAAAATAAGGTGAGTTTGTGGAAAATCTCGTTTTCGACGTATGTAATCTGTGCTAAACATTCTAGCAACTAAATTTAGTGCCACATTTTATAATATAATTTATATAAAGTATAAAATCACAGAATCGTCAATAAAATACAGGGTGTGTAAAATTTGTATATTTTTGTTGTACATAACTTTATTTATAATTCCTTTTAAAAAAAATTACTTAACTTTGTACTACTTCAAATGGAAACGAGGCTTGTTTCAACTGAAGTGTAATGAAAATCATGAAACGTGTGTGAAAAGAAAAAACAACTGGTCATCAATTAAATAATAAAGAAATGTGTATTATCCGCTTTAAGAGACGGACAAAATTTAATGTTAAAGAAGAGTAATGATAAGACCTTAAAAACAAGTAGTTTCAATGCTGTTTTACTTATCACTTTTCAAAGTTCCTCATTCCAAGAAAAGATATGACTATATTTTACATAAATTCTCACAAAAAAATCGCAAAATTCGTAGACTTCGATATAATGTTAGCTTCTACAAAGATTTCATTGTTTACAAATTGATATTAGTAGTTATAAAAAGTGTATATTAATGAATGATTGTTGTTGAGAAAATAGAATGGGAAATACTTACACAATCTTGAGAAAACTTCGGAAATATCTATCATATGAATCAATCAGAGCTCATAAATTCATGGCATAAAGCGAATTTTATCCCCCTTTTATCAATATCTAAAATATGAAATCAACATTATCATAAATTTGTCGAAATTGGTACCTACTCAGATGAATAAATTTGCCGTATTAAATTTTATGTTGATCATAAAACCGAATTTTATTTTATAAGCGCATTGAAATCCGGAAATATATTTATCACTCCACGCGATGTTTATAGCAGCTGACTGTGTGCAGTGCTCTTTAGTCTTGTAAAAAAAACTTTTTTTGTTTTAGTTTGCCCGTTCGATGATATCACGAATAATTTTTATAGTCCCTCACTCGCAGGCGTTGTTAATAAATAATGCATCAGTCAATAAAGCCATAAATCTGTTTTACCATAGCTGGTTGCAGCATCAGTTGGTAAGATTCCGATTCAGAGACTGAAGAAATATGTATGAATGGACGTATATATCATACTTTTACGACGAATGATACAAGGGTACCTTTTTATATAAGATTTTCCGAAGCGAATACTAAGATAGTTGCTTTAAAAAAAGATTATCTAAATCATCGAAGAAGAATATGAATATAACAATTATTTGCATTCAAATATTTTAATTTTATAATCCATTTTCCAGTTTCTTGACAACTTCTGTAAAAAAATATAATGTGCTCTATTCGCAACTTGTTTTCAGATTTTCTTGTTAAAACAGAAATGTGATCAAAAGTTGATTAAAACCCACCCCTTTAATATTCCATATCTACAAATTAACCTTCTTCTATAATTTTTAAAGTGTAAATACGTACATTTTCTAAAGAGATTACGCATAAGCACTTTATTCACTGCGTCCGAAAACTTCATAGTTTCCTGTAGGCCATTAAAAATATCGAGGAAAAGCTCTCTTGTCAAAAATGATTAACTGTTCGCCGAAAGTGTATTGTCGAATAAATCTCTTTACAAAAACAACGAAATTCCGTGGCACAGTGCTTTTCAAACTTGGTAGAGTGAAAGATACAGTTCCCATTCAGCGGCGGGTGCACAAATACAAATGGCTGGTAATCAGGACGAATAAAGGGAGTTTAAAAAAAATTACGGATATTATCTCGAGTTGGAGGGAAAATACTTGCGGAAACCGACATTGGTTTATCATTTACCGTTCTGCTATTCAGAAATAAGTTTTACAGTGTACTTGGTTTCAATTTTAGCGTTCTTAAAAAATCATCAAAACTTCTACGAAATATGTCCAAGCATCATAACAATTTTAGAACACGAAATATGTGAAACCAGTGTCAAACTGGATTTTCTCTCAAACGATAGTCGATTGAGTTAGTTTTTTTTAGAGAAGAAAATTCTCTATTTGTGAGGCGCATTATTTGTCATCAGGTTGCATCTTTGTATCTGTAAAGGTTTTTGAGTTATTTTGTATCGTTAATTTTTACTACAACAACGATTCCTTTGTCATCTCATCGAGAGCTTTACCAACTCATCTCTTCTTAATCCTCCAAAAACACCTATTACTAGAACAACCTACAATAACAAAAACCTATTAAGCACATGCAATAATTCAGCCAATTATTTCCTATATTATACCTTTTCCAAAAGATATGATGATGCTTTCTGATGCTTTCTAATAAATTTCAAAATATCCTCTCTTGTCAATATCTTAGATTAATTCTGTAATACATATATTCTTTCGATATTTGCTTCAAATAAGTGTCTAATCGATGATATTCTCCTATATTTACTTTTCACTAATAATGTGGTCTTCAACATTGAATACTCTGTCCAAAAATATAAATTATTAAAAATTATAAATATTTCACACCAGTTCTTGGAAATATACCATTAATTTCACTAAGAGCTATCACTGAATTTCTGCTTATCCAAGTCTCCAAACGTTTATATTCATTATCGTAAAGTAATTTAGATTTCTTAGGCAGTGATTCTTCATTGGCATTATTATCTCTGTCAGCAACTATTGCTGGAATATTATCCATTCTGCCTTTTCAGAATCGTCATAGATACATCGTATATATATATATATTGAAAAACTGTTTTCATTCTCATTTACATTTAATTATTAAATTTAAAATAAATATAAAATTAGATGTCTAAGTAAAAAATAAAACGTTGTACCTATGTACCACTGGAGATATCAGGATGATTATGTCCTTAATATAGTATAATTATGGAATAATTACAGAAGACTTTTAAAACTCCATTACATTTGTGAAACAAAAATACGGCGTTTTATTTTAATGGACTGTAATTCTGGTGATAAACACGGCATTGAATGTAATTACCGCAAAATGAGCGTTTTATAGAGATTTTACAATCACAAAATACTCCGGCAAATAAATGAAAGAATCGCTTAAGCTTCTGGTTCCTCGTCAGCTTCTTGAAACATAATTTTTTATTGTCCATTAAGTTGAACGGATGAACTCTTTTGGAACAGATTTTATACTAATAAGAAATATAAAATGAAGTATGTAATTTTTTACCCAGACTTGGTTTATATTCTCTTTAAATTTTAATTTAAATATCATTGTATGTTACCCATATAATTAATTGCTGTATTGAGAAACAATACTTTCCTTGTTTGTGGAAAAAGGCAATCGGCATGCATATACCAAAAAAAATCCAGAATCGTTCTATGATCTTAGATAATTAGTATATTACCTGCGCTTTCCAAAATGTTTGAAAGATTGTTATATATGTAATTAAATTTATGACTATTTTGTAAATAATAGTCTCTTACTTCAATCGCAATGTGGCTTCAGGAAAGGGTATAGTACCTCAACTGCTCTAATTACATTTTATCTAATAGTTTAGAAATACTTTCTGGTGTACCCCAGGGGTCAATTTTGGGTCCCTTACTTTTTATAATTTACACTCTATTTTAGAATTAATTCAACAATGTAAAGTACAAGCTTATGCTGATGATAGTTAACTATATTATCATTTTGATAATAATGATCTGGATCAAGCATGCAATATTGTCAACTTTGAGTTATAAACTGTAAGGCAATTATCTGATGAACATTATGTATTAAAATTAAATTCTAGCAAATCAAAAATATTTTTTTTGTACTAAGAAAAATGTACAAATTTTAAGACTCAACTTTAATATTATACTTGATGGTATTCCAATTCCCATTACTGACAGTGTTAAAAATCTGGGTGTGACTCTTGACAGTAACTTACGATTCAATCAGCATGTGAAAACATTACTCCAAAAATCTTATTCTTCGCTTAGATTAATTTATAGTAGTCGTCATATACTGAATAAAAGACTTAAAATTAAGTTATGTGAGTCACTTGTTCTCTCCTATTTTAATTACTGTGTCTATGGTCCATGTCTTAGTATACAAGAAAAAAATAGAATTTAAAAAGGTCAAAATTCATGTTGTCGACTTTCACATGGATTAAGAAAATTTGATCATATTTCTCACAAAATTATAGAAATCAAGTGGCTCAACATGGAGAATTCGACGTCACCATCTTGGCAATCTTGTGCGTAAAATTTTAACCATTCCTTCTTATCATTCATTAAAAACTAAATTTGTTAAATGTTCTAATGTTCATTCGAGGAATGTCCGATTTAAAAATACCTTTACAATGCCACATCATCGTAGTGCCCTATTTAAAAAATGTTTTACTTATAATTCTATTCGTGATAATTTTAAAATTTTTAATATTAACAAATTCACGTATAAATTTAAATCATATCTATTGAGTTTACAGCTGATTTTATAGTTTATAGTCAAAGATTTTTATTTTAAACTAATAATTTTAATTGTGTTATTGTTTCTTTTCTGCGATTGTCTGCTGTTATTTATGTATTTTAAAATGCTATCACATACATTTGATCGAGTGTGATTAGTTTTTTCTAGACTTCGCCATGGGTGTGCGAATTTTTCCCTTTATTTTTTTATATTTCTTTATTTCTATATTTACATTATCTGTTTCTAATAAAGACGATTTATTATTATTATTATTATATCTCTTAAATGAATCGAAGTGAATTTTTGTCCTTCAACTTTTCCCGAAAATCAAGCCAGCAACTTCTTTCCGTTTCAGGGAATAAGGACGACCCCTCAAAAGTATCAAATCTGTCCCACTCAGTACATCATTCCGGGCATAATAACAGTTCTTTCTGAACGGCGTTCCACGTGCATGCGGCAGTACTGCGCGGCGTTTGTCGTCCGCTTTGCGACAGGACTGGCGCCGCGACGACCGGCGCCTCGCGTCGCACTCGCCCGAACCCGCCAAAAACAACTTAAATCTCGACACCGCCACACCGCGTTCCTCTACCTGATCAATCTTACTGTCCCTTTCCGGCTGTTCTTTTGTTTCATCCCCGACGTCTCGCATGAACAGCATCTCGGTACGCTACCCTAAACGAGCTATCGTCTGTTTTTACGGGGGCGGAAGTTGTTTATTTTGAGTTCCAACAGAAGCCGGAAAAGTTCGGTTATCTGGGTTATATCGGTTTCTTTTTAAGGGGCTAGATTGTCCTTGCGGATGGCGGAGATTTGTATCTTGCTCTTGGCAATGGGAAGTTAAGTCAATTACCTTTTTTTAGTGCAAACAAGGAACTTTTGAAACATCAATGTTATTGGGGAGTCAGACTGCACTTTGCTGTTGTGCAGGCGCAGTATTTTATATGTCTATCCCACACAGAAGACATTTTTTTGTAATTTTAGCAGATTAAAAGGACAAGTCAACTTCAATTCGGTGAAGTTTCGGCACTGAAGAACTTACTTATTTGATTTGCATCTTCATTAGTAGAGACACATTATATTAGTTTCTCTGTTAAGGCGTCTGTACAAAATTCTAAAAAATATATGGAAGATTTATAGCAGCATTTTCTCAAGGGAGTGGGCTAGACTTCATTAATTAAATTTTACCTAACTAAAAACCTCACAATGAAAAAAAACAAACAAATGCAGAATTCACGTCATTATATGTATTATAGCGCATTTCATAAAGTTCATTACATTTTGAAAATCAATCTGTTGTCGTTTATAGAACTTATAATTATTTTCGGTTTTCAAGTGTTAAAAATATTTAATGTTTATAATAAACAAATGGCAATATCATAAATACTTGAGCAATATGTCCATAGCTGCAGTAATATTTTGAAAATATAAAAGAAAATGAATACATAAAAGAGAATAAAAATGTTGCTCCAATTCTAATTTTTTAACACTTTAAACTTTAACTTCCATTCAGTTCGAAATAAAGAATTCCTGTTCTTAAACTTAAATTTATTTCCTGTGCCTGAAGTTGTCGTGATTTCATGAAATCCGAAAAAGTACATACAAATTACACAATAAAACAACTTGAACATATATTTCCTCCAAATTCTTCAACATGTATATTTCCCATCGCATAAGAGTGCCTCTTGCAAGATGGTGTTATTATTAGTGAGGGCTTAGGAAAAGCTTAAAGGCTAAGTAGCGTGAAGAACTATCGAGAGCTTTTGTAGTCGAGATAGATCTAGGGAAAATTGCATGTCATTTGTTCTTTTTCCCCTTTTTCAAGTCTGCACATTTTCCGACTTCAATTTAAAGGCAAATCCTTGAGAAATTCTAGTAAATATTATGCTGAACCATAGCCGTTGACATCACTTAGAATAGAGCAGCGATCGAGACCTTTATAAAAATTTAAAGTGGTAATACTTTAAGATATATTATAAGCAATGAAAATATTATATGAGATGCCATGTACAACATCTAAACTAAGTTTGCTTAGCTTCTAATGACATTGTTAATATCAATGTAATCTAAACCATATGCTTCCTATATTCTTTCCTTCATATCCAGAGAGCAATGATATTTATTTTATTAGAACGTTAAGAAGCAGTTTCTAAAAAAGGACGTAAATAAAGTTTCCCCTACTAGTCACTAGGTTATTATACTCTCTTCAGATTATCGAATAGCGACTTTTGTCGGCAAAGCGACAGTGTATTCCAAAAAGGAAGCCGCCACAAATATAGTCGAAACAAATGACAGTCATTAGCGACCTGGAAGAAAGCGCGGAACCCTTGATAATAATCTTATGCTCTACTTGGCAGTCCTGATTATTTACAGGATGACTTTCCCTTTTCTCTATTCATAAACATGTAATGAAGTACGGACGAGCCTTAGAAATGTTGTCATTTGATAATTTTTGGAATTTTGCGATTTGCAGACGTTACTATTTGAAGGACCTCATATGAAACAAATGACTAGGATGAATGCTTGATTCTTCAGGCATATACGCTTGGATGGATAGAAGAATGCCAAAGGCTAGTAGACATATATCTTTTTGATATTTCAAGGTGTATTAAATGTAATAGTTTTGTGTTATACTAACTTATATCGCAGTATTTTATAGAATTATAATAGATCTTATGTCGTATCATAAAAGGTACAAACAAATGAAATAATTAAGAAGTATATATGAAATTTACTATTTATATTCGGTATTTAGTTGTCGTATGATATAAGTCTTAAGCTGCTTGCCTCAAGCTGTTTGTGTACCTTTCTCTTTTCCATTTGATTGGTAATTACTTTTAGAATAACACATATTGCAATGAGCTTGTCAGAAACATCCCACTGATGAATCATATCAAACCAAAGTGTAAAATTGCACAATACCAGCAGCCAGTCTCTACTGACAACCTTGCTATATCTGGCGCTGAAATTTCACTATATCGTTGAATTTGGAGCTGTGCGACCAGACATATCTGGCATGTGCCCAATTCTTGAGGATAGTGTAACGACATTTTATCGCGATAGACATTAATCTGACGATATAGCTCCGAGTTGTTAGGGGATTTCCATGTCTAGGATTTTCAACCAACTTATAGGTTGTTGAACTTTTAAGCTCATTTATTTTTAAATCACGAATGTATTGTTCTATAGTAAATATTTGCAGTGAAGAGTATCGAAATAACTCAGAATGATGCTTGAAATGTTATGACTACGTTGTGAAATTTTATAAAATGTACAAAGTTATTTTTTTCTCGGAAGTGTTGAAGGAAGCTGTCAGCGGGGTGCTACTAACTTTTAATAAAGGTATAGGGAGGGAAAGGAAGTTTTATAAAGCTGTATCGATTTCGCTAAAAAAATAACTTCAGCCCTAACGTAATTTCAAACACTTGATAGAGCCGTCAGTGAGGGACTGTTATTATACAGGGTTCCAGTTCCACCTGGAACTGCGTCGATCGATATTTAGGAAAACACTTCTCCGAAAAATTTAAAAACAGGTTAAAAAAAATTTTTAAAGAAAAAATTTGACAGATACAAAGGTTCGCGGAGATGACTCTTTTCAGGAGAGTGATATCAAGCGAATTTTTGGTACCTGTAAAGGGCATAGGTAACATTACATTATGGTATTTCAACAAATTAAAACATTTAATACTAGGTGTTTCATTTTTGCCGTTACATTTTGATAACTTCAAACAGCTATAACTTTGTTAACTTAAATGGAAGACCCTGACTTTTTTACTCTGTCGTATGCAGATTGAAATTTTCAAGCCATATAATCATTGTCTTTTTAAAACAAATGGTTTTAAAAGAGACTGCGCTAATAGAACTTCAGATAATACATATTCCTCACAAATTCAATAGTTTTTTTACTTTATCTCAAGCTCTCATAATGTTTGTGATAATTACGTTCAGTATTAAATAAATAACAGTAATATTTACACTTTTCTAGACATGTTACGAAGTGATTCAACAAAATAATTTCACAAAAATTTCATTTGCTCAGGAAATTGCGCTGTAATTGTAAAATAAAACTGCCTGTTGCTTTCAACGACTGTATACTTATACTTAATAGAATATAAAAGAAAAGAACAGTTTCTCTGTTCCGAATAAAACAGAAATGTATTGTAAAAGACTAGCAAAGCTGTTTCATTACTTTGGCACTTGCTTCCTTTCAATATTATCCCTTATTTCCCATTTCGCCTTAATCGAAAAAATTCAGACAATAACAGTGGGAATATTGACTCTTCCTAATACATTTTTCTTCGGTGGAAACTGCCTGTTTACATCCTCAATCTCTAAGATAACGATACAATGTAGAAAGAAAAAATACAAACCACGTTCTGTATTACTTTTCAAAGAAAGTAGAAACCATTAGCTTTCGCACGGTTTAGTGCTGAGTGAGATGACGTTCGAAACGTAAATGACTTGAAACGCCATTCAATAACTTAGATGTCTGTTATTATCCAAGATTTTTGTAGCTAAGTTCCTGAAAAGTAAATCTTCTAAATTGACTTACTAACAAAACGCCGTTTCAGTAATTCGCAGGACACAGAAATAAGTAGATATACACTTGGGTGTTAGATATCAGAGTTGTATGGTAAAAACAAAACTAATTGTTATCAATAGACTTGGTCTAATTTGTTGTACTTTTAGGGCAAATTGGCATATTCCGACACTATCTTTCCATCTGTATATATTATCTAGCATTTATAATGGAGTCACAGTTGCGTTAGAAATGTCGTCGGAAAATTAACGAGCGTTACCACTTAGTGTCAAAGTGACATGTGGCTCCGAATGTGAACGAGTGCATTGTTTCCCGCACTGAACTTTCCCTCTGTAATTAGCTTTTTTAATATTTCATTCTGTCAAGTTAGCTGCGAAAGTGACGTTATGAAAAGATATCTAATTGTTAGTTTCTATGAGCTAATTAAGCCTTTTTTAGTATTCTGTTTTGAACTAGGTTTTACTGGGGATTCCAAGTGATGTAATGTTGCATATTTTAAGGATGTTTACGCAAGAAGTATGATAATATGAAAAGATTGAGAAAGGGTAGTTTAGTTTGAATAGCGAAGCTTGATATTTTTAACTGATGATATTGCTGGAAACAACTGCTTTGCGGACTAATGTCCCGATTAGCATTGAATTATACACAACATCTAGTAGACAGGTTGAATAGTTTATTTTGATAGCTCGATCTGTTTGTTTGTTTAGATAAACGCCTGTTTCCGTAAAAGATTTGATTTATGTTTTCAGCCACGAAAAATGAAATAAAAATTATACATTAAAAACATCATAGATGCCCAGATATTAATAAGAGGGTACCTTACCTTATGAAAAAATACCTTATTTGTGATGTGTACAGAAATTAATCAATTTTTTCCCTAAAACTTTTTTATTAACAAAACCATCGAAAAACAACTTTATCACCCCGTATCGAAAAACCGATCTTAGATGACTTGATTAACAGCCTTATCTTTTAATTTGAGGCGAACTGTACGGTCGGTAATAAATCTGTCCGGGGTATTAGCGTTAAAACGACTTTCTGAAACTCCAGACCTCTTGTTCGTAAACAAAGGGCTAAGAAACCGCACTTTCATAGGATGAGGCCCGTGTAGGATTTATTTCATGCAAACTAACACAGCACCGTTTGCGGAACACCCCTGGAGGAAAGTAAACAGTGTTCTTATAACTAAGTTGGAGGCTACGTGGAAATGCTGTGTTTAATCTTGGACTATTTTAAATGTTGAAGTTCTTAAAGTTCGCTAGTATCAATGTTTCAACTTTCTATGTTCATGAATTGTTTTATTCATCATCACCAATAGATATTCGATACAATTCTGATTAAATTATAACAATTTTGTTTATAAATATGAAAATATGTATAGTTAATAATGGAATTCTGTTTCAAAATATATTGTTATTGGGTTTTGAAATATCCTCTTATTTACTACTTATGCAGCTTTGTAATTCGTTACGTATAATATTGTTTTTTATAATACGCTAAAACTTTTTGAAGGAATAAAATTTGACAACTAATCAGTTTTACTATACTAAATAGACTAGTAATAGGTACATTGTTTTTAAGAAGGTAAGTGAATTTTACCGTAGAAGTGGAAGTTGCTATGGACAGCGAGAGGAAGTAATATTTATTGTAATTGTGCAGTTATTACATTTAGTAATATTTATTAAATCTGGATAATTATTCCCCTCGCGTTTACTAATTGTCATATTAACGTTGCCGATGTTCTTCGGAATGTTCTGTATATATTTCAAGATGTTCTACTTTCAGAGACTGTGTAATCTTATTAGGAATCATAGGAATTAGGAATCATGCCGACTTATTGGTTGTAACATCTACCTGCTTGATAGCGCATAAAAAAGCGTGAAATTTAAGTTTTAATTTCCAATCTAATCTTGATATATTTCTTGAGAAATTCTAAGTGAGAAACAGAACCCAGACGAGAAGTCAATTGTAAACGAACGTGACTTACCATTTTTAGAATCTGGAATTGTAACTACAATAATGTTATCGAATTTTTTTAAATTGATGTCCAAAGTAACTGCAATACCTAAGACCGTCACTACCTTCATCAGCAAATATGTGTTTTCGGGTGCCTGAACGAGAAAATCGTTGACTTGTTCTCTTGTAAAAAAGACTTTTTAGGTGTATAGCCGTCATTCTTACGTTTCAACACCACTCCACGCAGCAGTTAAGTATAATTTACCAGTCTCGGACTCTATTGCCAGCCCTCGCTTCGCTCGGGCGCAATATCATCCTCGACTGCTAAATAATTCTTATAGTGTAAATAACTGTTTTCCCCTGGCGCATTCGCCATTTTCTAGAATAACCCGGTAGCACACCACAATAAAATTAATAAAAAAATTGAATGTACTCGTATTATAACCGAGCATTCTTGAAGTTACTTTCCCTGTTAGCAAAATGGTGTAAATAACTATTACAAAACCTCTTGACTTTACAGATAAACAGACAATCAGATATATAATCTTATTGTTATGTGCACAAAAGAGAATTAATCTAAACGAATATTAAAGCAGAGTACAATGACTCTTAGAAGTCATTTTCGTTATTTTTATGAGTATGTTGCACGCTATAGACAACTACAATTTGACAAATTGAATCTTAATATCAAACTTCCCACAGATTGTTGACCCCATATATAAAAATTTATGGCTTTTATTTCTTATTGCAAACGTATTTTTCAGCGGTATTCGTACAAAACTTTAATACATAACATTAGATATTCCTTGATTAGTTTTTAACGTAAGTTTAAAACAATATATGCACAAATAAGTCTTGAGATAGCTCCGCCTACATATGCGTAATGGTTACGGCGAGGTGTTCAGTAGAAGATTGGAAGTGTTGAAATGCTAGAAAGATTGAAGGAAATTTACTGAAGACGGAGCCCTTTATTAGACGATGCTGCTATGGACAATTTTTGTAACCAGTAATACTAATACGTGTCACAAGCATTTAAATAATGAATGAACATTGAAGTTATTTTACTTTTAACTACATTTGGATGTTATTTCCAATATAAAACTCAACACTCACTTTTTTACTGCTAACATAACAGAAAGAAAATAAAGTTTATAGGTATATTGTAACAAAGCTTGCGTTTGTCATGCCTTCGACATTTTAATGTTATTCATAATAGCTTAAGGAAATAGCCTTCTAGATTACCGTGAACTAATACAAAAGGCTGCATGCACTTCCGTTAAGATAACCGATATTATGATCCATAAAACGTCGCCAGACATTTCTGTTTCTGTAGGAACATTTCGTGTAGTAAACCCAAGAGGCGGAAACAGTTCGCCTACTGCATACATTCCCCTAAGTGGTTTATAAGGGTCGTAAAATGAACGGTATAAAAATGCATCTTTCGCATGCAAGTAAGGCTCTCATGGGGGACGCAACAGTTGGGTATTTTGCCACAGGGACGTTTCCTCAAACAGCGTCTTCGTCATAACTTTGTATCTGTCCGTCAATTTCGGCAATGCAAGGTGTCGTATATTTATTTGTGCCATTCCGAAACGAGTTTTCAAGTAACTGATATGATAATGATACTATTTGGAAAATTTAAAAAAATACTATGTATATTATTGTGGTACACCCTAGACAATTTCTACAAAAACTGTTAAAAAAACAATTAGTAATTTACAATTTTAAAATATCTTATTATATTTTAAATATTTGACATAAGTTCATTAACACCCTGTATACTTATATCATCGTGCCATACTTATCCTGGCTGTATTCACCTCTTTTTTTTATGTAGGGGACGATTTCAAATAAGGTAAAACATTTTTAACTGCTGCTCTAGTGTGGGTAGAATGTAGAAATTGAGTATTATTCCTGTTAATAGCAAGTATTCTATTACAACGGTACATAAGGAGTGGTAGGTATGTTACTGGTATACTGTGAATGTAGACAAAATGCTGCAGTCGCAGATCCAAGAGTACTGGTCAGTAACAATTCCAGGACTAACCAACCCCACGCCAAATTGACTAGTTACTCATACGAATGACCTTTAAGGACGTTCTTCCGGGGCGGGCGGTGCGGAGAGTATGCCTATGTTTATACACGGGAGTCTTGTTGCAGTACCAACTTTACATAAATTAATTTCAGCGAACTAAGTATGCTATTTAGAATGAAATTTATACAACACATATTAGCTTGCATATTTTTTTCTTGTTTAATACACGTCAGTTAACTTTTTATTTGAATAAAAGCGTCTATTTATTCATTACGAGCTTGTAAAATTATGGATGAAATCTGGCAACATTGCCATGGCGTGGTGGTAAAAGTTGGGTCAACTGTCATTACTGTCAACTTTGCGCGAATTCCGTAAACATGAATGAACAACCAAGGTACAAAGGAAAAGTAATGACTGAAAAGTAATATAAAATGAGTGTAAAAGAGAATGTGGATTGATGAGAATAAAATAAAATGTGCAAACCGAGAATCCATATGATAACTATCAAAAAGTTCAGTGTATGATAGAGAGACGTCGACTTGTCAAATTGAAGATTATGACATAACATCTATACTGTTTGTTTTGCAAAGAGATCCTTTCAATTTTTGTTTCAAATTGCTAGTATATTGCTTTAGATCACGAAAAATTTATTTAATATTAATTATTACTACATATATTTTCGACTGGAATAATTTTATAATCTATAATCGAGCTATTCAAATACATATAACGCATCAGTCAAAGCATTAAATACAGCGTACAGTGTTGCCATATTTCCTTTCATTGGATCAGATGTTTGTTCAAATTTGTCAAAACGTTATCTATTCATAGTAATATTTAATTCTGTAATTACAATTTTATTTTTCCGATCCTAACCATTTTTAAGAGCAATATTCACGTTTGATTAAAGTTTTTTCCCAACTCCCATAAGAGCCTGTGTAAAAGAGCATAATTTTTAAAATCATTTTTCAAAAAAACTACGTTGTCAATCGATCTGATGTTTTTACACAAGTCAGTTTGCATATTTATTAACAGATTTCAATTGCTTTGAAAACATTCTTACCATTTTTCTTTTGGTATCGAACCTCCTTAATAATTCACTAGTACTATTTACATGATTTTTAATTTTTTTCATTGATTTCTTCCACATATTTGTATAAAATAAATGCTTTCTAACATTGTTGTATCTTGTGAGATACTGTTTTCTCTTGCAAATAAACTAACAAGTCAGTTTTCACCGGCGTATTCTCCATTCCATACAGGACATAAATGAAAATCAATAAGCAGCGCGTTTAATAATGGAAATACATCCGCTAAATATATTTCGCTCAGCCAAATTAGCCTCTGACCTTTACCAACTGCACCCCAGACCACCGTCCCGTTAACCTATTATTTTTTTGACACATTAACATTAAACGTTTCGCCGTCGACCTTCTGACATTTTTCATTCTAAATTTCTTGCCTGGTTTATATATCCGGACGCCTCCACGGGAAATTGAATGATCGATTAAGTGATGAATTATTTAAAGGAAAACAAATAAAGGCTGAATAATTTTTTTTTTTTTTTTTGAGAAGGAATTTAAAAGTTTTAATATTCATCGGATTATTACGCATGGAAGAAGCCGACTGATAAAAAGTTGTTTGAATGTCCTCAATTCCTCAACGATTTCATGGATATTTAATAAATTTTCAGACTCCAGTGCCACGTAAATAAACGCAAAATTACTGTTACTGGTCATAAAAGTAATTCTATGCTTACATACCCACCTAATATTAAAGATAAATTATACATTACGCGCCTAAAGTATGGAATAATTTCAGTAAAAACGAAACAATTTTTTTTGGGAAAAATACTCGAACAGGTCGATTTTTAATTTTAAAAATGCATATTTTAGCATAAAAGGCTATTTTCAACTGTCATTTGTTTTCGAGTAATGACGTCATTGACATTTTTTTTAAGTAGCAACCTCCTATTTTTTTTTTTTTTGATTCTGAAAGATCCTTTCATTGTCGATCGGACAGTATTAAAATGTTGCCATCTTACATTGTTATAAAGAACTTCTGTAAACCGAATCCTTAAACGTAATCTACTGCATCCATATCGTGTCCAAAAAGTGCAAGTTGTTTCCTCAAGATTTGGATCGACGAGTGACGTTTTGTGAGTTTGTTTTGTATCAGGATATTAATTTTCACAAGAAAATTCTTTTTACTGACGAGGCTTGTTTTACTCGCCGAGGAATTACAAATGTTCATAACTTTCATGAATATATGTAAACCCTTCACGCGAGTTTAAGATAAATATTTGGGCTGGTATTATTGATCTTTATTTGATTGGATCAGTTATTTTTTCAGATCGACTAAATGGCGAAAGTTATTAGGAATTTCTACTAAATACCCTCCCTGATGTAATGGAAGATTTACCGTTGCAACTTAGACTGGAGCTTTGGTTTATGCATAATGGAGCACCGCCTGATTTTAGTGCTACTGTTAGAGATTTTTTCAACCTAAAGTTTCCAAATAAATGGATATAACAAGGAAATAATTGCCCTCAAAATTGGCCACCACGATCACCAGACCTCAATAAATGTGTTTATTTCCTTTGGAGAACACTGAAGGATTTTGTTTATTCTTCGCCAGTTGAATCCCGAGAAAATTTGGGGAATCGTATTACAAATAAATGTAACCTTATAAGAAACGATCATCATTTGTTAGACAGAGTAAACTTCAATTTTCGGCGAAGAATAAATTTATGTATCAGGGAAAATCGTGCCTATTTTGAACAATTCCTTTAGTTTTAATTATTATTACATATTTTTTCAAACAGCATTGTACTGTACTTAACATTCTTTAAAATAATTGTGTCTATCCCGATGCTTTCAATTATTATTTTTATTATTTATTTGTGTTTTTTACTTAATAAAACACTTATTAAGTACTTATTAAACACTTATTAAACACTTAATTCACTTATTTAAAAACTCCCTAGGTACTTGTTTTCTTTTTGTAAAATTAGGAGAGAAGTTAAGTATAATTTATTTGGCCAATTGTCAAATTTGAAAGATAAAGCCTACTACTGACTTTTCAATTATTTTCTAGTAAACACTGTTAAAATCTTGTATCAGTTAATACTGTTTTTCTTGAAACCCATCTACATCTAATAAAACTCAACCACAAACCTGTCGACTACACATCCAACATTCAGGAATTTTCTAAGCCCTTGGCAATACCGAATCAAAAATTAAACTCGTCTAACCTTTCCAGGTTTCTTTTCGTCCCTAAGATTCATGGGCCACTTTGTAGTCTACCCGTCCCGAGAGAGTGACTCGGGAGATAATGTCAAATTACCATTGTACCCAGAGAAAGGCGTACGCTTGTATCATAAAAGTAATGGTGACATGTTAAAAGTTGCCCGGCCTGAGGCCGAAGTTTTTTGCGAAGAGTAAATGTGGTCCGTGGTGGAAATAAAAACGTACACCGACGCCAACTTGATTAATTAAAGGTAAGCGGATTGTATACATTTTTATTTCTGCTCGCACAGCCAACGGATTTGACTGATTACGCTATTAAATAAAGTTAACAACTTTCGAGCGGTGAATCAAGAATGTTTTAATTTAAATTGTTATGTTTCATATCTGCAAAGTACGGAAGATAAAAGACATAGCAGGAGTTGTTTAATGGCCTGTTTATCAAATAATTTGTTAGTTTAAATTCCGTTTCATGTCAATTGAAACGAAAACAAAACAAATATCATTTTATAAAATGCAAACAAAATAAATCTATGCAATTTACATGGTACAGCTGAAAAATATTTGTTTCAGTGGCTTTATTTAAATCATACAAACACATATAGGGGGATTTGGAAATTTAATTTGGCATTAGCGGGAACGAAAACATTACAGAGACCTTCCACGTGAGTGTAAAGTAAAACGCGTACGGTGGACATTAAAAGAAACTAGTTTTCTCAATGTATCTGCGAAGAATTCTGTAAAATATTCCGCTTTCGAGATGTTTAAAATTTTCCCAACGTTCCTAGCGTCCGTTGGCAAAAACACAATATTCCAAAATCCGGCAGGCCCATTAATCTCTATTGTAACAAATGACGATAAAGGGCAACAATAACCATAGACGAAACGATAATGTATAACGGTAGAGCCCGAGAAACGGAGCGTCGGCATTTCTCGCCCGTAGGTGTTTTCACTGGTCGGAAGTGACAAGGGTACAGCGGGGTTTGAATTTGAAAGTGAATCAGATGCGGAATACCAATATTTCAGGTAGTCTTGTTGTCCTCCTACGCATGGATGGTTAACAGATTGCAGCATCTGCAGGACCTTCGCCTGTAAACGGAATTTGAAATTCCGGGAGATTTATGGGGAAATCCGGACATTCGGGACTCTTTTTCTACTTTAAGATTTATAAGAAAGTTGTTCAAAACTGAAGTAAAATATCTTGATGTAGCGTTGGTCTATAAACTGCGCTGGTGGGAGCAATTTTCTTTCTGAGAACTCAAAAAAGTAGTTATATTTTTGTAAATATATGTATATGCAACAATTGCATAAAATAACTGGTTTTTTAAACTATTATAAACTGTAAAAATATATTTCTCCTAAATTGAAAAGCAACTGCGCAAAAGTGGATTTGTTTCTTTTATTCAGTAATAGTTATTTACACCATAAATGAGGTAAATATTATTTACCAGTTGAGGACACTTTTGCGCCCGAGCGGAGCGAGGGCTAACAATAGAGTCTGAGATTGGTAAATCATACTTATCTGCTACCACAGTTCTTTATGGTTCATGAAATAAAGATTAGGTTTTATTTTTTGACATTATTCGAAATCTTGCAAAGTCGCCTTGGTTGTTTGGATTTTGTCGTTTTTAAGGTGTTTATAAACAAAGCTACATAAAAGTTACAATTTTGCTAGTTTTAAATTATTATTTCTATACGAGTGATTTTCAAATAGTGCTGCCTGCAAATTTTTATTGTCCGAGAAGTTGAGAGTGCGCTACGGACGAACATGTAGAAATTTCAAAGAATGGTGCCAGAACAAAAATACTGGTGTTTCTGAAATGTCACTGCTAACATATTTCATGGAGAAGTCAAGAACTTTAAAGTCAACGGCGAGTTTTTAAAACTGGAACATCCTAAAACATATACAGGCCATTCATTCCGAAGAACATCGGCAACGTTACTGGCTAATACAGGAGCTGATGTATTAGCAATCACGAGACATGGTGGCTGGAAGCCAGCCACAATTGCAGAAAGCTGTGTTGCTGACAGTTTAAGTAACAAAAATGAAGTAACCAACAGGATTCTTTACAATGACACTTCATGTTGTTTTAATGGATCAGTCAGATAATTTGAGAAAAATGTGACAATTAGTAAATGCGAGGGGAATAATAATTATCCAGATTTTATAAATGTTACTAAATGTAATAACTGGACAATTACTATAAATATTCATTCATAAAATATGCATTTATAAATCGAAATCGCTTTTAATAATAATAATGATAATAATAATCTTTATTATGCTTATAAGATATTACAAAATAATATATAGCATTAGTCAAAACTTGGAGATAGAACACCTAGAAACTAAAGAGAGAACAAAAGAAAAAAAGACATTTACAAACATAAAAGAAAAAAAACTAACCTAGCAAAAGTATTCGGACATAGAATAAAAACATTTAACTGACAAATACAATCCTAACTTTCGTTTGAACTGGCCAATTTTTTTACAGTCTTTTATTTCGTATGGCAAATGATTAAATATTTTGTGTCCTAAGTAATTTGGCCCTTTACCTACAATTGATAATTTTGTGAAAGGTATACGTATTTCATTATTTTGTCGGGTATTAATATTGCGAACATATTTTTTCCTGAGGTAAGTTACCTCACTTACCTCCCGTTGTCCATAGCAACTTACACTTCTACGGTAAAATCCACCTACCTCCTTAAAAACAATGTGTTAATAGTCTATTTACTATAGTAGGAGCAGATAAACTATTTTTATTTTATGTCTCCCATCGAATTTTGCGAAAATTGTTCCAGAAAACTCACTTCGATTCAATCCAGTGCGATGGTTCACTCTCGTCTAGCAATTTCCTAACGATGTAATACTGTCAGTCTTTATTTATGATCCCTTTGTGCCTCGACAATTTTCTGGTCCGTCTGCAGAGAGCATTTCTCATATCTTTTAAGGGAACGCCAACCGCGTAACTTGGTACCATAAATCAATTGCTGTCGCCCTTGTAATTTGGACGATATTAACTGTAAATCAAAATGGTAGCTTCCAACAACCCTATGCGACTTTCTCAGTTGTAAAGCCACTTAGATGAAAAAATTGGTGTTGGTCTGCTATTACAAAATTTTCTCAAGGCGGTACCACACCAATTTTCCCCACAATTTAACGATTTATGGTCTTTTTGTGAGGTAAGGAATAGACATACGATTGTAACGAGCGTTCAAATAAAAACGTGGTCAAGTTGGTTCTGAAAATTTGGACGTAGGGCGTAGGGTATAGCAAATGAACTTAAACGTCATCTGTCAAAGCGCTATATCGCCGCTATCAATTTGAATATTTTCGTTTTAAAAAGCGTTTAAAATGGTGTTTTCTCAAGAACAAAAAGTGTTTATCATAGAGTCCTACTTTAGAAATGGACGCAAGATTGATGGAATATGGAAGTATTCTATTGAGGAATGTTTCATAGAATTTCAAAATCAATTTCCCGGCGTTGTTGAGTACAAAATTTTTCAAAGTGCAGTTCAGCGTTGTGTTAATGTTTTTCGTGAAACGGGCAGTGTAACAAGAAAAGAAGGAAGCGGCCGACCTAAAAAGCGGACTGAAGAATTAAAAGAAAATGTCCAACAAATAATGGAAAATGCGCCAAGAACTTCTGTACGTGTTTTATCACAAATGGTGGGAGTATCAGTCGGTACCTGCCACACAGTGTTAAAAAAAGATTTGCGTTTGTTCTCCTATCGTTTAACTTGTCAGCAAGAACTTCATGAAGTTGATTTTCCGCGACGGGCTGTATTTTGTGAATGGTTTTTAAACAACTACGGTGAACTTAATAATTTCACCTTTTTTTCTGATGAAGCCTGGTTTCATTTAAGTGGTTACGTATACTCACAGAATATGAATGTGGTCTTCTGAAAAACCAGATAACTTTTTTGTCGAGGGCCCTCTACACGCTCAAAAAATTGGAGTTTGGTGTGCTACTACTACTACTGGTGTGGACCTATTTTTTTTAATGGTACTCTTACTGCGCAAAGGTATAGAGAAGAAATTATCGCTCCTTTTGTTAACCAGCTGGAAGAAAACGAAATAAATTACAAACTTTTACTTTCAACAAGATGGCGCAAGGGCACATACGGCAGGCGAGACGATGAATATGTTGAGGGAAGTTTTCCAAAATCGACTAATAAGTCTCAATGCTGAACATGAATTTCCACCGAGGTCATGTGATATTACGCCGTGTGATTTCTTTTTGTGGCCTTACCTTAAAAACACTATTTTTGAACTGCCTATTCCTGATTTAAACCATCTGCAGGCTCGACTTATAGACAAGATTCGTGAAATTAACAATACCCCGAGCATCTTAGAAAATGTCTTTAATTCTTTGAGGAACAGGTGTGAAAAGTGCTTGGAACAAGGAGGGGGACACTTTCAGCAGCTGCTTTAATTTATTGTTATAACAAGGAGGGGGACACTTTCCGCAGCTCCTTTAATTGTTTGTTATTGTTATCACGATTATTCTTTAAAATAAAGTTATATAGTCATTAACGTTATTGAAACTGACAGCTGCTATACAGCTCGTTGAGAAATGAGGTTAAGTTGGTCGCTATAAGCTACTCCCTACGTCCAATGTGTCAGAGCCAACTTAGACCACGTTTTTATTTGAACGCTCGTTATAAATATGTTACTTAGTGGTTAATGGTAGCTTACAAAATTATAAATTTACAGATAAACGCAGAAATAACCTTGGTATTTTCGTGTGGAAAACATTTTTTTTTCCTTAATGAAAAATGGCCATGTATTGGGTTTCATCCAATTTATCAGGTTTCAAATTCAACAGCTTCGCAATTACCTATACACACATATAATGGAATGAGTTTTTATAATCAAGCTGGAAAATGATCAAAGGATACTGGTTTCCTTGTTAACCAAAATAAATGTAAATTCCGACAAACGCAACAGCAAAAAATGTTTTTTGGATTGTTGTTAAAAATCAAATGGAACAAACACTGATTTCAAATTCCTTTGAAAGATTTTTAAGCGTAGAATCCACAATCTCTCTTGGATTGCACTAGAATATTGTTAGCGTATGCTATTAAAATATGTTATATTGTTTTTTAAAAAATTAGTTTAATATCTACCTCCAGAAACTGATGAAATGAGGATATAAGCACTTCAATCGATCTGAATAATGACTAAATTGTTACTACTAGTTGTATTTTTACTTAAATGTTCATAAAAATGTATTAATTACTATAAACGGTGTTTCGGAAAAGATACCATATTATCGTTTTTGTTCTCAACACACAAAATATTATTTCGCAGAAATACGTAAAAAACAAGGTAATGAAATACACTACCCTTTTTTAAGATATGGTCAAAGATTAATTTAAAGAAATCATCTACTCCATATACCTCAAAAACAAAATTTGTTCCTAGCTTGATGACGTAACAACAGAAAGAAAATCGTGGAGACGCTTGTCGGTAACTCCTTAACAATTCAATGACGATGAAACCTTCATTCAAAGGATCGCAACGGGTGACTAAAGCTGGGTTTACGGCTACGACATTGAGACAAAAATTCAATCGTCACAATGGATGGCGACGGCGACGTTGGCAGAAATCTGAGTATTTGGTTAAACGTGATTTTTTTTTTAGCTATAACACTTTGTATTTCGAAAATCAGTAGATTTAAACACCTGAAATTACGACATGAATTTAGAGAACCAAAGTTTGTATAAATTGACGAAAAATGTAGACTGGGAGATATTACAAATACCCCTCCTCGCTAATCCTATTTCTAGCGAAACTACAGAACATGCCACTGTGTCTCAGATTTATAAGAAAACAATAAAAATCCTCATATGTGAATTTGGCATGTACGCAAAGAATCTGAAACACCGGCAGTAATTCAGTTATTGAAACGCTCGGTTTCGCTCCGCTGCCACCGAACCAACTTTCTTACTTCAATATCGAACGCCAGGAACAGACGAAAAGAGGAGGCCACCGATATATGAAAGCTGGAATTTGTTTTCCGAGTTATCTGGCGTCTATAGAGGTTTTTCGATTCAGTAGGCAATGTGTATGTTTTCCATTACCATATATGATCCATTTGTCGGGATATATTGCGAAGGTATTCGGATGTCGGATAGAAAATTCAGAAAGAGTATCCCAGAAAAAAAAATCGATATTATCGTCGGGGAGGGTAATGTAGTAAGAATTTTCTTGTCAGGCAATCATATAACCTCATAGCTGACTATCACAAAGGGATTTTTTTTCGTTATTGTATATTGGGGAGAGAGATGCAAAATTGAGAAAGATAACTTTACCGATCTGGCGAAATATCAGTTCAACATTACCAAAGCTAAAACTCTTGGTAGAAAAATATATAAACAATGTAGTGAATGAATTTGGTAAAAATGCAAGAAAGTAATTGTGTTCCTGTGGCTGTTTTTGAAGAAGCTCAAGAAGCAATTTTCATTTATTGCCATTCCAATCAAACGGTATGGTAGATGGAAAAGCTCCTCTGTAGCAGAAAGTTATGTTGAGCAGTCTATATCTAACAAACTTGATATTGCAAGGAAAATCCGTAAGGAAAATATAGCTGTTCCTTGCAAGAAGAGACATCCGTAACTTGCACAAATTCTTCATAAACTTCGGCAGATGTTATGCGTTCCGAAAATGATGGCATCAATGATACAAGGGTTATATTAACGGAAAGGAAGTTAAATGTGATAAAACAAAAAACGAAATGTCTATTACTATAAACGTAAATGTTAATGTTAATAAGTAATTTTATTTATTATAGGTTTATTATTTTTTCATTATTCTACTAGTGAAATAAAATTACTTTGTTCCACTGGTGGATAAAGTGTCACTTTAGACGGTTCATATGTGTGGATAAAATTCCGATTATAAGGTGATTGTGGATAATAGTATATTATTCAACGAGCGTATAATGATGGGTATTATTCACGAGGTGAAGTTTACGGCCACGAGCCGCAGGCGAGTGGCCTAAATCACCGAGTGGATAATAGCCATTATACGGGAGTAGAATACTATACTTTATCCACGACTACTAAATATTTTTGTTGAAGTTTTTTTTGTTTTTAGTTCGTTTTTTAACACAATTTAACACAAAATATCAAAACACTGAGAAATCTATGCACACAAACAATAATGTTGACAGGTTTGAGTCAAATTTGTTTTGTTTTAAAAGCTACTTAGATTTATGAAATGTTTCGAAAAACATGGTATGTTAAGCAACAGATATACGACACGCACAAACGAAGTCGCTGATGGCTCAGTGTAGATGCTCCTTCCCTTCCAACCGCTGGTCGCGGGTTCGAATCTGGTCTAGGAAAATTCACTTTTTTAATTTTTTTTTATATATACAGCACTGAATTGAAAATATTTAGTGGTTTACACGATAAAATTTAAAAAAACCGACTGTTTGTAGCAGAACAATATAATATTATAGCTAAATCAAGGAAGCATCTGACAGTAGTGATTAATGACTCATTAATCACTGCCGTGATTAATGGGTATTAATAAGGTCGAGCAAACAGACGTATAATGGGTACATTATACAATAGTCGTGGATAAAATATTTTTTCATTTATTAAAAATGATTTAGATTAATACTTGTATAAAAAGGACAGTATAATTCTATCTAAAGAAAAACATTATATCTATTCATATCAATCAATTCTACATACAAACATAATGTTAATGTTAAATAGTTCATTAGTTTTATGCTATGTACCTTCATATACTTGTTTGTCGTTAGCAAGCTATAGAACACGTGCCTAATAATTCCATTTCCTTAGTAAACTTTTCCAGGAAATCGATTACATGACAACAAATATGTCAGGTCTCCCAAATTGATTGTATAACATTGACGAGAATAAATGTCTAAAACTTGTCTTGGCACATAAATGTCTAGAGAATTTACCAAATGGTAATATTCACCTTTTACAACTAGAATATATCTTTTACAAATATTGAGAAAGGTAAATCAGAAATTGGTTTGTTGTGAAGGAAATCATTTTCTTGAGTCCGAGTATTTGATAGGGTTAGTACAAGTAATT
Organism: Anoplophora glabripennis; assembly: GCF_000390285.2. Taxonomy (NCBI): domain Eukaryota; kingdom Metazoa; phylum Arthropoda; class Insecta; order Coleoptera; family Cerambycidae; genus Anoplophora; species Anoplophora glabripennis. The sequence goes on from NW_019416568.1 coordinate 558,790, forward strand.
CCTACATATTCTATAATATTTGACACATTTTTTTTAGTAAATGTAATATTATCAGATTATATATTTGACTGTTTATATTAATTATAAAGGTAACTAGATGGAAGAACCATATTCATGTAAATCATCAGTTGTTCTAACTTGACATAAACTGTACAGAAGTTGGTTGAGGAGTAAACAGTCCTTTATTCATATTTGGCAGTCGTATGCACACTTACATATGTCACTGTCGTACACATACGTGTCGATCGATCATTATATGTCGTGTTACACCATCATAAATTAGGGTCGATGGCAGCAAAATGCTGGCAATGACCTCAAGATATAAGTATATATATAGGCCAGTCTATTAACTTCAAATTAGGTATGTTTTGTGGTAAAGGATCAATGCATTAGTATTTTGAATATCGAAAAGCTTTATCCAACTATTTTTCAGCTACCTGTCTTTATTTATGTGAAAGAGTATTAATAATATTTTGAAATTAACCTTTATTATTTCTAAACAAAAAAAGCGACATCAGTAACATTATATCATTTGCATTTTTCGTGTTCAAGGGGTACTCAACAAAACGTGACAATCGGAGACAGCTTCCAAGTTAAACTCAGCAGCAGGATATTTTCCGCAGAATTCCCCCTCGGAATAGCACAATTCACCCCATACGAAGTGAGTCATATGTTACTAAAATATTTAAACAGGTGAACTGTACTGGTGTAAGGGGATGTGCAGTTCAGTGTTAAATATTCTACACGAAATAATAATACCGTCTTATTTGCTAACTGTCCCTGCATACAAAGGATTTTTCCCAATGGCCGTAATAACTAGGTGGGTGTCCTATGACTGTTTCCATAGAATTAAATACATATGTTTACATTACCTTCCCAATAATTGCCAATGAGCTCACTAGAAACACATCAAAAGCAAACCAACCCCCGGGCAACGCCGCCTTTTTTCATAACTATCCCCATTCCGATTATTCAGAGTTAAGTAAACCGCATGGCACGCTGCGATGTATAACCGAGCGACCCAAGAAATTAGTGTGGTAATGGCAAAAAGTGACCGTTGCGAACACGGCTTAATTCCCTCCTTTCTACCCTTTGTTACAATTTCCTCTTGTGACGCATTTTGTTTTTATTGTGGGAGCTTGAATGTTGCGGAAATTAAGTCGTTCTGTCTCCACCGGACAAATATTATAGTTGTAATTCACGTGTTTTGAGAATTTGTTATATAACGTCGTAAGTTGTGAAACAGAGGTACAGAAATATGCTGTTGCCATTCGTAAGTCTTTCTAGAAGAAAACAAACCACCTAAGGCGCCTTTTTTGTCTTTTTAATTTTGTTTTATTAAAATATGTTGATAAAAATGAACAAAAATGCTTTTTTTCAGTGTCTTCTTGGTTCTTCAATTGAGATCGTACTATACCAGTAGGGCAAAACACCCCTTATATTGAAGTAATAAATTTCTTGGCTCAGATTCAACATTTTTATTAGCTCACATTAAGAAGGCTTTGATAATATCAACTTTCTCCAATAAAAAAGTTTTGGCAATATCGATTTACTACGGCTTTTTATGTTCCTTTTACAGTCGCTGGTTGTTTTCCTGGGCGTCAAAGAAAGCAAACCCAGTGTCGAGAAAAATATTAGCAGTATGTAAATTGACTTTCTGGCACTACCAAAAATTTCACAGAAATTTAATTTCAGAAAACAGACTTTCAATCTTTTATGTTTTATAGCGAAATCTTTAAACAAACTTTGACATATCGCTCTGCTTTAGCATCTAAAACTTCTTAGAATTCTGTACGTGGAACTTTTAAATTAAAGTAATTAATTTGAACAAAATGCAAGGCACGTAGAACAGCTCCAAACCCGACAGTTGCGATCCCATTTTGTATTTACTCTCAATATTTGACTCTCAATTTGCTCCACTTGCATACACTCAGAAAAATGTTTTCAACCAATGAAGGGGAGTATCACATTTCAAAGACAACAATGGCGAATTAAACTACAGCAGTATCTTTACAATGTATTTTCCTAAGCGCCATTATCACAGCCTTCTAAATTTTTAAGTACAGACATGGCACTCGATTGATACCATCCGTCAAAGTGACATTTACAAAAAATCGATACAGCTCTACAGATATTCGTGAGAAATAAGACACATTTGTGAAATGCCTCTTTATTTATTATTAAATGTATTTACAGGACTTTAATCTCAACGAAAATGTTTCTCAGTGTACTTTATTCATTTGTGTCTCAAGCACAAGGCGTGCCTCCTGTTATTACGCTTCACCGAAACATGCAACTATGCAATCTAAATTTAAATAAGTAATACAAGTAGTTTGTCAACGGAGCAGCCACGTTACATTGAATTTAGATTGAAATTTGTTGATGTTGCCTTGCTCTAAGAGTTTGGGGGGCTGTGCTGCCCCCATTGACGAGTCGCACGTCCGACATGTGGCTTTAAACTCTTGCGGCTAATGAAGTTTGACTATAAATCCACTCTATTAAATTCTCAATTACTGGAAAGTTTGCCAATTCGTTTTGTACAAAGCTCTTTGGATAACAATTCAGCAGTTGATTTCGTCTATTTTCTTTTCAAAACGATAATATTGATAAAACGCGTTTCAAAGTTCTTCTAAAACATTAAATAGCGACTAGTGTTTTAAAAAGTCACTCAAAAATATTTTTTTATTTCAGGAGCATAAGGAAAATTCATACATGAGTTGGAGATATATCACAGTAGACAGTCGGCAAAATTATCCTTTCCAATCCTTGAAAATATCCTTTCACATTTACATCTGTCGCAAAAAGTTACAATGACAAGTTGGTAAAGTTGAATAAATTGCAAATGTGAATACAAATTTGAAGAAATCATTTTTTTTAGGTATGGGATGAGGATTCACTATTTCAACCACTGAAAATGTTTAATCTACGTGAAATTAAATTCAATCAATCAATCAGTCAATCTTTATTCATACAGTTGATCATACAATGATATAGGATATGTCAAAAAAATTTTACAGGCATTTTTTTAAAAAGAAGATACAATAAAACTACACTCAAAAAAAAGATATGTACAAAACAACACACTAAAACTCCAAATACTCCCTAACCGAATAGAAGCTGTTTTCTAAAAGAAAATTCCTTACAGCAGACATATATCTATTAAAACTTGTTAGTGATTTTATCCTAGTTTCTAATTTCTAATTTATTATAAAGAACTGCACCAATATAATATGGATTAGCTCTATACAATTCCAAACAATGGGCATCATATTGCAAATCAAGACCGTATCGCGTAAAATAGGTGTGATCGGCATTTTGGTTCCTAAAACTTGATATATATTTTTTTACAAAACAGTAATTTCAAAATATAAATACAAGACAATGTTAAAATACGTTTTGCACTAAATATTTGTCTACAAGATTCACGATAGTTAAGATGATACATTGAACGGATAGCCCTTTTTTGTAGTATAAATATACAGTTCACAGAAGTATTATCACCTGCCCAAAAAATTACTCCATACCTAAGCTGAGACTCAAATTTTGAAAAATAAAAAGTTTTGACTACATTTATATTACATATTTTTAGACAAGCGATTTATAGCAAAACAGCAAGTGGCGCACTTCACAAGTTAATATATAAAAGCTTAAAGTTGGATACGTGCTGAATTGATGTTTTATTTAATTTTATAAGGGGACTGCATGTATAGTTTGCTGGAATAGTATAAGACTTTTCACAATTTAAGACTAATTTAGAGTCTGTAAAATACTGACATAAATACTCTAAATTTAAATTTAACTCACTAATTGCTTTTTCGACAGAAAAATCAACATTTAAGTCCGATGATCTAGTACCATAAAATTCAATAAACCGCTTTCTACTCGTCAGATAACATCTTATTAACTTGTTGCATTGACCACGAAGACCATAACACTCCACCCTTTTTAGTAGAATATGATCCACGCAGTCGAAAGCCTTTGACGGATCCAAGAATACAGACAATACACTATTTCTGCATTTTAACGTTAGTGAATTGCATAATAAAAAATGCATGAGCTTTTTACTGTAATTTATTTATGTTTTCACAATCCACCTTATAATCGGACTTTTATCCACACATATGAACCGTCTAAAATGATACTTTATCCGCTAGTGGAATAATGAACAAATAATAAACCTATAATAAATCAAAGTTAATTTATTTATTCATTAACATTAACATTTACACTTATAGTAATAGACATTTCGTTTTATCACATTTAACTTCCTTTCCGTTAATAACAACCCTTCTATCATTGTTGCCATCATTTTCGGAACGCATAATATCTGTATTATTTTCGACGACTTTTATATCTATTTATCAAAGAACTTTCGTCGAGTTTCAAGATAATATATTACAATGTTAAGATCTGGATCTCAATAGATATTTCATACGTTACAAGTAATTTAGCTGCTGAACAAAAGACAGAAAAGCGGAAAATGCTATTGTGGCTCAAATGGAGCGTTGGACTTTAAAACATCTTTATAGCTATTTCTTTTAAGGCTATTATTATACTTAAGAGGGCCAGAGTTGTGTAGAATTACATATAAAAGAAAAATTTAAATTATTAAAAGTATTTGAGCCACAACTTACGAAAAATAAATTCATACAAAAATTTAATAATACCCTTCAATTACACATATTTATATTGGCATCAAAAAATGATCTTGTGATTGTTTTTGCAGTAATATTTTAACAACACTGCGTATTGACATGATGCAAATTTGGTGAAACACGAAATAGATAACGAAAAGTGATATAAATATTTGAAATTTATAGATTTAATGTTCGTATAAAGTCCAGATTTTAAATGGCGACGACAATAAAATGTTTACAGCTCTCTATATTGATTCCAGTCCTGTAATTCAAATTATTTAATAACCATTACGTGCTTTTCACATATGTAAGTAAGCAATGAAGGGAAAACATTTTCGGAATACAAATTTTACGACTGTCCTCATTATTTCCTATTTCTCTTGTACCTACGGATATATTATTGTTGGAAACTATAAAATACGGTCGTAATAAAATTCCGTAAATAAATTTAAAAATTGTTCAAGTAATAGCTATATATGCATAAAACACAATAATTCTTTAATGCAATATTTTTGAGATTGATAAAAATAATGCTTTAAGGTATCTGCATATTTTATAATGTTAAGAAAATATTGATTTTAAGCAGATATTATTGTAACACCGATTAAAAACCCCCTATATATTAACTTCAAAACACATGCAACTGCTGAAACATTGAACATACAAATTGGGCAACATATTTCAAACCAGCAATTTAATTATTACCTTCAATATGTGGAATTATCTTTGCCCCGCAGATATTATAATAGATCGATAATAATGAATTCCGTATAACACCAATCTAGAAATGCAGTTAATAAATCAAACAAACTTCAGAGCCTTATATCAATCGGTTTGTTTAGTGTTCGATATGGGCGGAATAAAAGCAATAAAACAGACTTAAAGAACAGTAATAAAATATAGAAGTATGGAAGTGGATATTTGAAATAAGTCTGAGTTTATTTTTACCATTTATATCATACAATTTATTTATATCGTGTCAACATTAAATATATTTAATGCCTCCCGGTATTTTTACTACATGGTAAATTACTAATAAATTTTACCAATGTTTTGAATCCAAAGCCAATAAACCCGGAAACCACTTTGGCAGAGGATTACATATCTGAGAGCATCAAGCCTCTGAATAAAACCATACAGACAAGGTTGTTCAAGATTTGATGAATTTTCACGTATCTTTCGAATTTTCTAGTAAACATAAATTCCATAAAGTTCCAGCCACAAGCAACGGACAATGAGATGAACAGATACCCGGAAACCTAACCACTTTCGGTAACAGTAGCGACAGTCGAAATCCAGAGACGGAAAAGGTAAAGAAACAACAGTGAAGCTCCACCTTCGAGAATTGGCGGAACTATCAAGATACGTGGTCGAACGTCTACTTTGGTTTTCCGCCGGTTATTATAAATTAAATTTTTAGCACTTACGAGGGTACTTACGGTCAATCTCTACTTACAATTAACTAATGATCCCAGATTCCCAGAGAAAACTGAGAATACAACCCAAATGATTTCGCTTCAATTCACGAGGATAGCTTCCTGAACTTGTCCCATGCCCTGGAACCCTTGTCAGCCTAAGAATTAATCTATATATAGCATCTAACCGAACTTCTGATAAGATCTGACGGGCATAGCGAGAAAACCATACATCTCTCATCCCGTCATTACTATATTAATAGTTCACCGAAAGTTCTGTATATCAAGCTCGATCCTGATTAAAATGTCCTTCCTCACTCTTCCTGCTACATTTAAATTGTGTCCCAGGATAATACTATCAAGAATTATTTTGCTATTTGAAACAACAATAAAAACAACTGGTAATATTCATAGTCCTGCCATTAAATAAGCGAAATTCGCTTAAAAATAATATATTTGATAGTCTGTAACTCCGTTGTTTTAAAACGAATCTTGACGATTTTTTTTAACTTAAGGCTCTTTTCATAAGCTTTCCGAATATATAATAATATATAACTATATCGCGCTCGTGCGTCGTATATTTTTATTTTGCAACTAAGGCTGAAAAATAAAAAAATCCAAGTTGCAAATTTGAAATTTAAAAAAAATGTTTGATTTCAATGTACTATTATGAAATCTACCATGAAGAAAATCAGTGCGATTGTGGAAGGTCCTCGGGATTGTCCAGTCCACAATTAGTTAACTTGTTTATAAGGCCATAACTTGTAAACTATTCAACTTACCGATTTCAGAGTTATTAGACTGTGATAGGGAATGAGAGGATACGATGCCAAAACGTTCTGGTAATGATAACGCAGTTTATAAATGTTTAATTCAAAAGTCATAAATAAACTTCTTCTGTTTATAACTTTTGATCTAATCAATATTTTTTGACGCTGGAGGGCTAATTTTTTAGGTCTTTTGAAGACGAAAAAAAGTACCTTACTGTTTTCTCGTGGAAATGAACGGAAAAATGTTATAAGCGAAAAACGTGAATTTACGTAAAAATTATACAATTAACCAGTCTGTAAACAATCTTCCCCCCATTTTTATGACTGTGGAAACTAATGTGTTATTGTACATAATATTTAACATCTATAGTGATAAATTCAGCTTGCCTAAATTTAATGAATATGATAACTGAGGTAATTATTATTAAAAAATAAATCGTTTATTTATTAATCTAGTTAACATAGCAATAAATCTATTGCAAATGTATGTATAAATGAAATTATTTGGTAATTTTCTGCATTGTCGAAATCATCTACGTCAAAACAGCCTTTACGTCTATCCAAATCTGTTAATAGATTTTTGGAATAAACAACTTAAAAATTTGATTAACACCTAAATATACGTACAAAGAAAATTTATTTAGTAAATTAGCATCTATATTTTCTATAAATTACCACAGAAAATGGTGATTTACGAACGTCAAATATTTTTTTAATTTCCTAAAGGATTCTTTTTTCGAAGTGATATTTGAAAAATATTACTTTAATTGTATTGTATTGCTTCAATAATAATTAAAATCAAATATCCTCTTAAAGACGCATTTTTCTCATGAAAATAACACGAGATAACATGAAATAAGAAGGGTTGCTTTAAAGATACAATAATAATAAAATAAGTTGTATTCTTTAATTTGAATCTTTACTGGTTAAAACAATATTTATACTTTATTGTTTATTCGTAATTTTGACTGAATTTGGTAAATGAATATTGTATGCATAAAAAATAATAATTGTGTGAAAGGGAAATGTATTTATTTTGGTATTAATAAACTTTGATGCGTTGGAAACAGAATTATGTCATTAAAAGTTTGAAATATGAAGTTGAAAGCCTCACTCACTCTCACATCCCATTATTTACTCTCAGAAAACAACCAGGCTCTAAAATAAGTTTTTTTAATACACCAGAGACGCCCTGCAAAAGAGATACACATCTCTAAATGACCACATTACAAAATTAAGTCCGTGGGTATGCCGCTAGCCAATTTAAAAACTTTTTAATAACTTCCCCGCAACTCGACCCTCCAAAATTCTCGCCCAACTCCCATCATCGAAGCTTATAACAACTAAAAGCAAAAAAAAACTTACAGTAAGTCGCCGTGGTGAGCCTGTCGATGGTCTCCTGCTTTAGCTTGGAGTTTTTCTTGCCCATGCTGGAACAACAAAGCGTTTAACGTTAACGGGGCGCGGGAACGAAAGCGCGACACTAAGGGGTAGTTTTTGGCGGATCGCCGTCGACGAGGACCGGGAGCAGAGCGGCGACGCTTGCGCCCTCTCGCCAGGAAGTCCGTCGCGGCGCTGGCACGCCACTTGATACCGCGAGGATCAAGGATAACGCCCGGCTTTGAGGAGGCTTCGGTCTCTTATGCGGTTCTTACTCTCAATTTTTTTCAAAGCTCGCGTAATACGAGTTAGCCGGACGCACATTGAGAGCGTTTTCGTGGCGAGTCCGTTCACTAACGGTTAAGTTTTTGACCTACGTGACTTCTACGTATTTTGCGCACAGTCTCAGCTACACACTCTTCGTATTTACGTTCATTATAACATGTCACAATGCTGCCATTTCCTCGGAATGAAAATTGTGCACAATTCAAAATCTGCGTTATTTGTGGGACAACCTTTAGTTTGAATTCTTTTGCTGCCATCGTTTTATTGTTTATTTGACTTCAATTTCGTGCAAAAACTTTTCATCCTGTTTCTATGATGGGCGCCTGTACAAAATTTCATCAAAGACAGAGTCTCTTTTTTCAATAATTCGTATTATGATGTTGCCTGGGTAGATCCAATCTCGAAAAAGACACAGATATTTCTCCGTTTTAAGCAGTGAGAAATTGGAAAAGCCATCACTTACAAGACATGTACCTTAGAGGCCGTAGAAAATGGGGCGATATGTTACCCTTACGATTTATTGGATCGGTGCTGGCTTGACGGCTGTAATATTTCAAAAAAAAAATACAGGGGCTATTTAATAACCTCAACACATTTTTCACTGGTAAAACTAAAGTTGTAAGCGTGATACCCACCAAACGTTTTATAGACAACAGGCCCATCGGAAATTTTCAAGGGGTCATTTGACCCAGCATGAATTACATACTTATAAATCAATACTACCACATATAATAATAACTTTGGAAACTATGCCGTCAATTCTTGTTGGTACAGGTGAGTACACAGATAAGCTAAACCTGTCCACCAAGGGAGGGGGCAAAACATTTTTGTACCGCATTTCTAAAGTATATAGGTTTTACAAAAAAAATGAACCTTGCAAATAGCAATACCGGAAGCTAGAAAAATTTTTGATTTTCCGAAAATTTTGGCCCGGGTTTTGGTGATTTATTACAGTACTAACTAGGAATTTTCAAAATATTGTAAATTTTCACAATATATTTATTTGTTTTTTAATTCGAATTTTTAATTTGTACCATTAATTATAACCGGACATGATTTAGTACGATATATAAATAAATACGATAAATCACCCACAACCGGGCCAAAATTTTCAGAAAATTGAAAATTTTCCTGTATTTCATGCTGGGTCAAATGACCCCTTGAAAATTTTCGATGGGCTTGTAGTCTATTATTAGGAGAGATACGATTGTAGTTTTAATTTACAGAAAACTAAATCTGAGGAGCTTTTATTTATTCGAAAGAACTGTTTAAACTACACAAAAATAAAACTATATGAATGTACTCTAATTGCTGGAGAGATTTAGACTCTACATCCCCAAAATTTTAATTAAATTAAAACGGTTTTGTACCCACAGTGAATTTAATAGGACGGGGTATGTGCTTACTTAATGGAATACATACCTATATGCGTATCCGATATTTAAATACAATTTATTATTCAAATATTGTTTCAAACCGTTAGCAGTGAGAATTTTAGTGCCAAAACTATTACTTCCAGCGGTCGTTTGCAAATATTGATTTAAATTTACCAGCTGAATTATTCCAAATATTCTACCGAATATATACAGTTTATAACACTAAATAGTTTAGGATTGCTCGGGTTATATTTGTTGTTTTGGAAATTAGTTTACATTGTGAATACATAAATAGCACTGCGATACGTAGACATTGAAATCATGTTAATATTTTAGAGATGTTAAGTAGAGAGTACTCGGAAATAAAAAAATGAGGATAAATTTTACATACATCGTTAATAACATTTATTGATGATATTAGTTCAGTCAATGGCCATTTTCCCGTATAATTTTGTCAGATAGCACCTATTTTCATAAAAATTTGGATTTAGGTTCTACTTATCCTCTACTTCAAAGTTGACTTTGTACCCGGGGTTGCTTTTACCCTGGGGGTGGATGCCACCCCTTCTCGGGGGGTGACAAATGTTTCATTGAAAATAACTCCAGGAATGGATACATCAACTAATTCTAAGCAACTATTGTTCTATAAAGTTTTTTCTCAAAGTCAATACTTTTCGACTTATTCGCGAGTGAAAGTGTAAATTTTTTAACCAAAAAAAAAACACTTTTTTAGACGGCTTTTTGCGAATAACTCAAAAAGTAAGTATTTTATGAAAAAAATCATTCTTATAAAAAATGTAGCTTATAAAAAAACAAAAAGAATGGTGTATCTATGGTGTCTGTAGACCCAATACAAGCGGAATAATAGCTTGTTGAAGGTTGGTTCTTATTCTTCAAACGCCAAAATTGAAAGTTTGAACGTGAAATAACCAAAAACCAATGTATTTTTCAGGGAATGCTCATCGAACCTTTTTTACAGTGCTTGAAAAAACCTTTATTTTTTTATAAAAGTCCCTAGCATCAAACCTAAGCGAGTTATGATGAAAATAAAGTTAGTCCGTATTGTTTTCGGCGACAAAAAACATGAAAATCACCCCCTAATTACCACCCCAATTGAAAATAATAGTTACCACTTTACAATTTACTTTATTTATGTACTTGTATTATGCTCTAGAAGTTTGACCGGTTTAAAGTGCTTAGTTTTGAAAAAAGTTGAGCCTGAAGTGAAAAGAAATTTTTTGTATTTTTGGAAAAAATTGTCTTTTCTTCAAAATAACTCAAAAACTATTAATGATACGCAAAATTTTGTGTAGAGTACAAAATTGTAGGTTTTGCTTTTTTGAAAATTTTTTATTTTTTTTTCTGTAGGACAAAAATTAAATAAGATATGGCCCTTTAAAGTTTACATATGTTCGTAAATAGCAACTTGTTCAAGCCCTTTCAACTCCAACCCTTACAGAAATAAGAGCTGAATGAAAATTTAACTTATTTGATCTTATAGTCCTTGAAAAAACCTACAAAATGGTTTTTTGAAGGGCTTGATAGCATAAAAATTAAGGGAGTTATGGGTAAAAAACCAATCACATATTTTTGTACATATCAGAACACGTATATTGAAGCATTGATAAATACACATTCATATATTTTAGGCACATATGTATTCACATCTATTCACACACGTATATTTTGAACTAAAAAAAAATTATAACTATAATTGTTCGATTTTTTCTGCAAGAATGGTTTTTATAAGGGTTGAAACTTATAAATAAATAATAAAAAATTAAAACAGTAAAGAAACCTTAATTTAATATCACTATATGATTAAATTATTGCAAGTTGCTGAATAATATTTCTCAACATTATTTTTTAATGATTACTGTCATAGCGGGTGGTTTTTAGGGATTGACAATTTTCAAGCCAACATAATTACTTATTTAAATATGATTTCAACCTATTACACGCTCGAACCTACAATTCTATAATTATTTTCGAATAGGGGTAGTTTTCACCCCTTAAAAAAGAAAAAGCAACCCCCGGCACAGGGTCAACTTTGATGTAGAGAGTAAGTAGAACCTAAATCTAAATTTTACCTTCAGTGACTGGACTATATTAACCAAAATATTTGGAGGATACAAATTTTTACTTATCTGTTTTGTAATACGGTTATAAAAACTTTTAATAGACAAAAAATTACATTCAACATTCGTAGCATATTATGTATAACCGAATATGAATGAAAAATTCGGTTCATATACAGGGTGAGTCCGGAGAATTGCACCAAACCAGGAAGGATAATCGCATAACAACATTTAAATTTTTCTTATTATTTTGATGATAGAAACCATTCCTGGAGTTTGATGCGATCCTCCCAACTCGCCCTCTATATAAAAACAAATTATTTCCTATTTTCTAATCCTGTGAATTGCAGAAAATTTATAACAGCCCGCGGTTTCTTATTGCATACGCTCGAAACGAACAACACGCTTGGTATAACAATTATCTTTCATAATGAAACTCGTTTACTAAAATATATCAGTGTTAGGTTTGCACTAGAGCTTTTGTTATGATGGTATGAAATCCACAGAAACAGATTAGTTCCTGTATAGAATAAAAGGACCCCCTCAGATTTCGCTAATTAGCGAGTAGGTATTCTGTATGGTATATTGAATTAAATCACAGTTGTTTTAAAATGGATTACAAAGTATAATTAGTAATAAAATGGACACAAAATATACGTTTAATAGTATGTCTTGGCAATCACCTCCCCATTTAAGGTATTAGTGGGCGAGGGAAGAGAATAGGTATTAGTTATTATTACATCTAAGGCATCAGAGACCGTGTTAAGCTTTATCGAAGCTTCGTAGTGATAATAGACTCGTGGTCTTCATGGAAATCAATAGGTGGTTCCTCAAAGTTTCTCATAGTGTCGATCGACGTGGACCAATACGGAGCCTTATTAAAACATTATTGTAAAATCTCTTCATTGTCTGAATATTATATACCTTACGTCTTTCCTACTTAAACTCAGGGAAATACTTATAGAGAATAGAATTTGATCGATAACCAATTTTATATGCAGAGTATACTAACACGAAGACTAACATTCTATACGCATTTGTCACTGTGTTTGTTCAAATATGAAAAAACCTAAATACTTTAGAGTAACAGTTCTGTCGTCTCAGGATATTAGAGACTCCAGTAGAGCTAGTACTTGTTTGTCTGCTTTAAAACTCTTACTAGTGTCATGCACAATATATCGCAATTTACATTTTTGACTGAAAATATTTAAAACATGCCAGAATAAAGTTAAAATATATGGAACGCCACTGGACGAAGTAAGTACTTTGGCTTATCCCGACATCATCTAAGGTCACATTTGAAAGTTGCAACAACTCCTTTGTGGGACTAACGATCAATCCCTGCAGCTACATAGCTCTCGCAACGACAATGAACTCGGGCGATTTATATTCCGTAGCCGCTTACTATGCGGAGAGTATCGACACAGCAATATATGTATCGCGGTCCAATCCGGTAGCATAATTTAATTTGAATAGTAAATCTGATTGGAGACGACCAATTTTTAATATCGCATGGGTTTTGTGAGCAGTCACTGCGAAATATGTAAAGATGTGCGAATAAAAATAATTTCCTGAACGCATTTTTTAATCCTGAAATATATGAAATACTTTCTTTCATTTTTTATGATTTTACACAGGTACAAGTTTTGGAGAAAATTGTAGGCATTTTTAGAAAGATCATATAGTCTACAGACAATGCCAAATGAAATATTAAATGAAAATAATGGTAATCTATAAGAATTTTATCTGAGTGAATACCCTATCTCTTACACAGCTTATACTTTGCCCCTACACAAAGTTTTAGGAAGTTGAACCCTTGTCCTGTTTTGCCAGGAATATGGGAAGTTCCAGCAACAGCTGGAATTGATTTCAAGACCTCATGATGATAACCCTATTGTAGCTTTAAAATTCGAACTATTAAAGACTCATTATTAATTATATGATTAATTCGTTATTAATAGTTTATTATACTGGTGCAGTTCTACAGGGTGCTAGAAGATTGACTGCCTTAATTTTAGCAGACTATAGAATACATTAAAATAAACAAAAAACCTTATATGACATGGGTCCTAAAGTGAACCATTTCCGAGAAAAAAATTATTAAATTCTCCAACTTGATGTACAAAAGTTCGATTAATTAAGGAATATTGACATCACTGAGTGCATAGAAAACCATAAAATACAATGTTTATCACTTCTTTGAACTTATTTATGCTTAATTCTAAAAAACAATTAGCGTTGTAATAAATTTAAAATTCGATAAAATTGATATCAAGCAATGTGATGCGGCGGATAATACGAGGTACTAAACTGTCAAACAATACGCAATTCAGTTGGGATCTGGAATTGGAAAGTGTCTGAGTGTTTTTTGCGTACCAGTATTTCCTTTTTTCATTCATTTTTAATGTTCGTTTTCAGCTAAAGTATGAGTGGAAGAAATATGGGCCTTTCATGTAACTTTCACCACACCGAGTTGCCAGAATCAGTGCCCTCCAAGATAAACAATTTAGTCCCACAACTTATTTATACATGTATGTATCTTCCAATTCCAGTTGCGATTTGCTCGTCCTGTAGGCGTGACGATTCCATTTTACTCGGCCATCATTAGCACCAGTATCATCCTGAATGCATTAGAGAGATAATAGCGTGGGCACTATTGCAGATACATTATTGAAACACAATGGCGCAAAACCAATGGGGAAATGTGAATGTGAATCTGTTACAAAGGCTTATGCAGCGTACAGTGAACGAATACTAATCATTTTATAGAATTAGAACTGATTTCGACGAGGTAGTTTAACTATTGTAGCAAATTCTCTTTAATGTACCCATCTGCCTGGATATTATCCACTGGATCTGACAGCAGGTGCCCGCTGAAGCCTCTTGAAGTCAAAGTTGAAATAAATTGATTAAAAAACATGAAATAGATCTAATTAAGGTCGGTAAAATCATTTCGTTTTATGGAAACGGATGTATCAGGCTGCAGCACGTATACAACTGTTTTTTATTGAACAAATTAGAGATTTACAACGCACCAGTTAAAGCTTCAGTGGCCCTCGAATGGGCCGTAAAGGCAAAACAGTGGATGAAGTTATTTATGGTGTGTTTTCCCATAAAGTGGGAGTAAAGCGGGTTCGTTAAATTTTAAATTGAAATAGCAAGTGTGCCATTAATCATAGCGCCAGCCACGGGTCTAGACAGCTCTGGAGAGACCCAGGACACTTTTCTGAATGTTTCCAACGGAGAGGTTCGGCGGAAAATATATGACGCGGAAAACGGAACATTTTGATTTTGTGAATATAGGGTCGGAAAGTCCCCATGGTTCGTCGGCTGTTTTTTTTTTGCCCTTCACAAATAAGATTGATAGTGACATTTATTAAAGAAAAGCCAAACGACGAAAACAAAGATGACCACCGGTCGCTGAATTACAAGTGGAAGTGGATCTTATTTGTGAAAGGGCGAAATGACTTACTTTATCGCTCTTACGTAACGGCCGATGAACCATGGGGACTTTCCGACCCTGTATATATAAGCTGTCTCAGCTTTATTTCTGATTTTATTTCTCCTCTCCTCTCTTGATGTTCATTAGAGGGCGATAACATTTGTGCTCTATTTTAAAAGGTTCTATTTTAAAACGCACTCCATAATTTTCATTTTTCAAAGTTGGTATAATATAAAGTTGTCACAAATATTACAAATGCTGTCATCCTAGATAAATGATACTATAGATAGGAAACTTGAACAGATTTCGTGGTCATTAACAGCGCTAACTGTTGACACTTTCTCCAACTTCTATTGCTTTCCTTTTCTAGGAATTATCGGTAATACAGTGAGTTAAATTACCTGTAGCCGGTAAAAGATGCAAGCGCCATCTAGTTGTACGCTCTACAACTATATACCTACCTACTCAATATTTGTTTTAGGTATTCTGCCGCCGCTAAATTTAAAATTACATAACAAATCTCACCCTACACAGATCACTCAGAAATTGATTTTGTAAAATAATTTTCACGTAGATAATTTTTTTTGTCACCATGAGAAAATAAGTACATTTGATAAAAAGCATTAAAATCACTCAAGCATTAAAGACACTTTTAAATGCTCTAATAGTCTTCCTACTTAAAATAAGAAATAATTTTGATACTGTAACTTTTTAAAATGTTTGTTGAAAAAATTTCAAATTTCAGTACATATTTTGAAAAAAAA